>NC_058132.1:635460514-635489688 GCF_016433145.1 Gracilinanus agilis
TTTCTTTCTTTCTTTCTTTCTTTCTTTCTTTCTTTCTTTCTTTCTTTCTTTCTTTCTTTCTTTCTTTCTTTCTTTCTTTCTTTCTTCTTATCATATGCCTTTTATTGGTTCTAAGAGAGAAAAGCAATAAGGGCTAGACAACTGGGTGTAAATGACTTGCCAGGGTCTCACAAATTAGGAAACAACTGAAGGCAAATTTGAACTGAGGAACTCCCAAACTCCAAGGCTGGCTCTCAGAGTCCCTTAAGCCCCATATTTAAGATATCTTGCCATATGATTCTCACAACCCTTTCTATGAGGTAGGTGCTGTTACTAACCCCATTTTACAGAGGCCCAAAGGGAGGCCAAGAGAGACTTATTCGGTCTCCTGGTCAGCAACAGTGCATGTAGCAAGATTCGGGGCTCAAGTCTTCTTGGTTCCCAGTCCAGGTGTCTGAGCTGCTTTGCCAACTACAACCATGAGGTCAAGTTCAGAGAACAATTGCTTTAGACTGAGGAACACTCAAGACCCACTGAGAGATCCCTGACAAAGGACAAAATCTCTGCTGGCTCCAGCGCTCCTTCCTTGCAGACCCCTTTCCTCCCCCAGCCCCCCATTCTCTCTCCCAAGCAGTGAAATCCCTTTATGAAGCTGGGGATGGGCCGGGGGCTAACACCTGCCCGGGGGGCTTTGGCCTCTCCACTGAGGAGTCCCATTTCCGGATCTGGACCATAATGCCCCTGCTAGAACAAGGGGTACACGCAAAGACTGAATGGCACTTAGGAGTCTAACAAAGCCGGCATTAGCGGCTCTCTCCTCCCCCCTCCTCCTTCTCTCTGGTCATGAAACATATTTTTGTTTCTTCCTAAGAACAAGTGGAAACCCCGGAGCAGAAGGCTCTCCGGGAGCCACCACATGGAGGCAGCCAGCCTGACCGTGGCCATCAGACTGAGACCCCAGCAGGCCCCGTCCCCAGCTGGAGACAGTCCAGAAGAATCCCTGAGCTCTGGGGAAGGGGGGAGGCGGGGAGCGAGCCAGCCAAGAAGTGAATGCGAGCCGCAGCAGACACTACACATGGGCTTAAGTGCCAAGCCCTGGGTGCATTGTGGAGGAGGATTAGTGCTAATGGACAGGGCCTCTCCCCATGCAACAACTGCCGGTAAATCCCAATGAAATCTGCATGCAGCTGGGGATCCAGAAAGAACGAGGTCCAACACTTGGGTGCCAGACAGATACAGCTGTGTGTGTGAGACTCCTTATCTGGCTTCAGTGCAGGCCAGCCCACATGCCAGCCAATTCACTGGGGGCTGGAGCAGGGGGTGGGGAGAAAAGGAATGGGAGGGGGGGTCTGGTTGGCACAATGGACACAAAGAGAAAGAAAACCTATTTGTAAGAAGCTTTGAGACATTTCAGTCGTCTCTCTCCCCCTCCCAATCTGTCTTTCTCTCTCTGCTCTCTTCTTTCCCTCTATCTATATCTCTCCTCTCTGTGTCTCTGTGCCTCTCCCTCCTGGGTCTTTGTCTCTCTATATCTCTTTTTCTTCTCTTGCTTTTTCTTTCTCTCTATCTTTGTGTCTGTCTTTCTCTGCTCTCTCTGACCCTGTCTCTCTCCTACCTTCTATGACCATCTTTCTGTTTCCATCTTTGATTCCGCCCACTGTCTCCTGATTCTCTTGCTTTCTCTTTCTTTTTCTTTCTCTTTCTCTTTTTTGTCTTTCTCTTTCTCTTTTCTCTTTCTTTTCTCTCTCTAACTCTCACTGTCTGCCTGTCTATTTCTTTGTTTCTCTGTCTGTCTCTCATTTCTCCTTTCTTCTTCTCTTCTCAATAGAACCGGACACCAATGGGGCCACTGGGAGCAAGCTGGGGTATGTATCATGGCAGCAGTGAGAGATGTAATTCTAAAACATAATGAAAAGACATCCTGTGACCTGGAAGTCTCAGTGCTCAACAGAGGCAGGCAGAATACCTGATTCCCCTAACTAGAGGATGACTGATCATGTGGACAGACATGTCAGCAAATTCTTACCAAACCAGGAACTAGGACAGGCAGAAAGGTGCATCATGCCCTCTATCCAATTAGGATAAATTTATTTTAGCTTAGTTAGGGTTTCAGTATGATAATTGTAGACAGAAGGTAAATAGCATTCTATACCTGGATCAAGCCTTAGGGCAGTGTATTTTCTTAACAGAGAGAGCAACAAAATTATTTCTGATTTTTTTTTGCAAGTTATACCAGAAGCAAGTTTAACAAAGATCATCTTTATTAGAAGTCCCTTTGGTTTCTCCTCGATTACTTTCTAAGACCTAGTATTTTTCTCCCCTTATTATTTCTTGCTGGCCATGTATTTCCTCATTTTAAATTCTCCATTGAGACTGCTTACGAAGTAGATTATCCCCAAACTCTCACTTTATAGGTTTAAAAAATAGTATATTCAATAAACCTACAACAAATATAATTTATAAGAAAAAAGCATAATTTGCAGTGCAAGCTCTTTTAAAGGGACACTCCCCCTGCTCCTGCTTGTATGTGCATAATGAGAGAATGTGTATCAGGAAGGGAATAGACTTCTATGGTCCCCAGATTGCTTGGCCTATTTAGCATTTTTTTTGAAAGTTGCAATTAGTATTAGCCTTAAGAAATGAATGAAAATTGATGATGAATGAAAAAAAAAGTTAATAGATGTTAGTGCTGTAATTAGCAAGGGTCTGATCCTGTAAGGAGAGGCTTTGCTACGGCAATCTTTGGAGGCCACCTGAATCTCCAGCCTTGCTGCCTAGAGCTTTGCATGTCCTTTTTCAGCTGCCATGGGGACATGAGAGAATCATGCCTGCTCTGTCTCCTGGAGCATTATGGGCATGGTCAGCCCCTTTTCCAAGCAAATGAGAGCTGTCAAGGAAAGAGGTTGAAATGAGCTAGGGGAGCTGAGCAAATATAGTCTAGATCACAGATTTAGTTTAGTCCAAGACAGAAAATAGGGCTATTAGTTTGGAGAAAGGAAGCAACTATAAAGAAGGGCAGTAGAGCATGTAGAATGAATGATTTTTTTCAGGAGAGAACCACTTTTTGGGTGGCAAGTCGACTTTCTTCATAGCAGATTAAGTGAAGTCAAATGAGCAATCATAGATTAAGTGCCTACTATATGACAGGTTCTGTTCTAAGTGTTGGGTATACAAAGAAAAGCAAAAATAGTACTGACCCTTAAAAAGCTCAAAATCAAATGTATAAGGAAGCCACAAACATTTTTATGCTTGGCATTGAGCTAAGTAAGCATTTTATAATTATCTTTGTGGATCTATACAACAATCCTGAAAGACAGATGCTATTATTATCCCATTTTATGGTTGAGAAAACTGAGGTAAGTAGAGATTAAATGACAAGCCCATGATCATACAACTATTAAATGTTTGAAGCTGTATTGAACTCAAGTCATCCTGATTCAAGGACCAGCTCTCTATCCACTGTAATTCCTAGCTGCCCCCTGATAGCCATGTCTTATCAAGCTAATTCTTATCAAGTAAATTCTTATCAAGCTAAGAAATAGAACAGTCATAAGAATGATAGAGAAAATAAAAAGACAACTATGAAAAAATAAGATAAATAAAAAATCAATGCAATAAAATACTTATTAGTAAGAATACATGGAGAGGCAAACCAAAAATTTTCTTTGTAGGCCAGGCACCAATAGTAATCAATTATTAAGCACTAAAAATATACTTAATAATATTTTCTATGGATTTAAAGGACCTAGGTTTGAATCCTGCCCCTGATTCTAGCTGTGAGACTTTGAGCAAATTGCTTCATCTCTGTGGACTCCCATTTCTTCATTTATTAAAAAATGAGTTGGACTAGAGAACTTTATGACATCCCTCTTAGTACTAGATCTATGAGTCAATGAATTGAAATACCTCTGAAAGGTATCTTTTGATAGATAGAGAAACAGACCTAGAGAAATGAAGCATCTTACTGATGGCTAGATGATAAGAGAACCTAGACCCCAATTCAGAACTTCCTGACTCCAGGCCCAGTGCACTCATTGATATAATGTTTTGTCTGCTTATTTCAAAATATCAGCTTCTAGTCTTATTTATTAATTCAATAGTCCTTTTACTTTTGATTTTATTAATTTCTCCTTTTATTTTTAGCATTTTAATTTAGTTTTCATCTGAAGATTTTTAATTTGTTCATTAATAATTTTTTTAAATTGCATGCCCAATTCATTAATCTCTGCCCTCCCTAATTTGTTAATTTATGCACTCAGTGATATAAACTTTCCCCTTAAAACTGCTTTGGCTGCATCTCATAAGTTTGGGTAAGAAGTTTCATCATTGTCATTGTCTTCAATGAAATTATTAATTCTTTCTTTGATTTGTTTTTTCACTAAATGATTTTGGAGAATCATATTATTTAATTTCCAAATAGTTTTTGGTTTGCCTCCATGTATTCCTACTATTAACTATTTTTATTTCATTATGATCTCAGGTTGTGTTTATTATTTCTGCTTTTTTTGCATTTGTTTGCCATGATTCTATGCCCTATTACATGGTCTATCTTTGTGAATGTTCCATGTGCTGCTGAAAAGAAGGTGTATTTCTTTTTGTCCCTATTTATTTTTCTCCATATATCTATTACCTCTAATTTTTCTAGGGTTTCATTCACCTCTCTTATCTCTTTCTTATTTATTTTTTAGTTTGATTTATCTAGATCTGATAGGGGATGTTTGAGGTTCCCAACTAGTATAGTTTTTTTTTAAACCCTTACCTTCCGTCTTGGAGTCAATACTGTGTTATTGGCTCCAAGGCAGAAGGGTAGGCAATGGGGGTCAAGTGACTTGTCCAGGGTCACACAGCTGGGAAGTGTCTGAGGCCAGATTTGAACCTAGGACCTCCCGTCTCTAGGCCCGACTCTGAATCCACTGAGCTACCCAGCTGCCCCCCCCCCACTAGTATAGTTTTGCTATCTATTTCATCCTTGAGCTCCACTAGCTTCTCCTTTAATAATTTGGAAGCTATACCATTTGGTGCAATCATGTTGAGTACTGATATTTCTTCATTGTACTTTCCCTATCTCTTTTAACCATATCTATTTTTACTTTGGCACTGTCAGAGATCATAATGGCAAACACTGCCTTCTTTTTCTCATTAGAAGCCCAAAAGATTTTGCTCCATCCTTTCATTTTTACTCTATACACGTCTGCCTGTCTCATGTGTATTTCTTGTAGACAACATATGGTAGGATTTTGGTTTCTAATCCACTCTGCTATTTGGTTCCATTTTATTGGCAAGTTCATCCCATTCAAATTCAGTGTTATAATTATCAACTGTGTATTCCCAGATATTTTGATTCTCCCTCCTTGTCCAGTTCTTTCTTCTTTCACTATTTACTTCTATACCAGTGTTTTGTTTTTAATAAGTTCCCCTAATCCCCTCTCTTATTGTACTTTCCTTTCTCCCCTCTCCCTTCTTATTCCCCTCTTATTCTTCTTTAGGATCTTTTAAAGCTATCTATCTCCCTCCCTCTCCCTTCCTAGTGTTACTTTCCTCCCCACCAGTCCTTTTGTTACCCTTCTACTTCTCTATAGGGCTTGAATCAATTCTCTGCTCCAATGTATCTGATTGTTCTTCTCTCTTTAAGTCAGTTTCATTGAACTAAAGTATTAAATATTTCCTCTCTCCAACCCTCTTTACCCTTACAGTGTATTGTTATTCTTCCCTGTTGGCCCCACGCACTTCTTAATGGAATATAAATTTATTCTATTTTGTTTGTTTTCCCATTTTTCTTAATATTACCTTCTTTCTCCCCACTAGTTTTATATATATTTATACATAAATAAATACATATATATTGCTTGACATTTCATCCTATACAGTTTTTCACTATTCCCTCTACGTAAACTTCTTCTAGTTACCCTGTTGGTAATAACACTTTTTAACATTTGCCAATATCTTCTTTTCTTCTTGGGATACAAATTGATTGAACTTATTGGGTCCCTTAAAGAAAAGATTTCCCCTCCCCCCATTCTTTTAATTACTTTATGGTAATTCTCTTGAGTTCTGTGTTTGGGCAGAAAACTCTCTGTTTAAGTCTGTTTTTTTCTTTATGACTGCTTGGAAGTCCTCGATTTTATTAAATGACCATACTTTCCCCTGCAATAATATAGTCAGTTTTGCTGGATAGATGATTGTTGGTTGTAGACCCAGTTCTCTTGCTTTCCAGAATATTGTGTTCCATGCCTTCTTGTCCTTCAGTGTAGATGCAGCCAGGTCCTGTGTTATCCTAACTGTGCTTCCCTGATATCTGAATGACTTCTTTTTAGCAGCTTGTAATATTTTTTTCTTGGTCTGGTAGTTTTTGAATTTGGCTATAATATTCATGGAAGTTGTCAGTTGTGGATTAAATGTTGGAGGTGATCTGTGGATTCTTTCAATGTCTACTTTTCCCTCTTGTTCAAGAATGTCAGGGCAGTTGCCTCTGATAATTTTTTGTAGGATGTCTAAACTTTTTCTTTTATAATGATGTTTTGGTAAACCAATGATTTTTAAATTGTCTCTTCTAGCTCTGTTCTCCAGATCTTTCATTGAATCAATTAGGTGTTTCATATTCTCCTCAAATTTTTCATTTTTTAAATTTTGTTTAATATATTCTTGCTGCCTTGTGAAGTCACTTGTGTCTAGTTGTTGAGTTCTGTTTTTTAAAGACTGAATTTCATCCCTGGCTTTTTGGTCATCCTTCTCCTTCTGCTCTGATTTTCTTTGTAGATCATCTTTTACCTTCTTTGCTTCATTTTCAAGCCTGCCAATTATGGCTTTTAAGTCTTTATTTTCTTGTTTAAGTTTATGTATTTCCTTTTTTAATTTGCCTTCAGCCTCTCTTGCCTCTCTTGATTGCTTTTTGAGTTCCTGATGTTGTTGAGTTAATTGAATTTTGAGATCTTCCAAAACGTGTGTCCAATTTGCTGGAACTTCTTACTCTTCTTCTATTTCTATTTCATTTGCTCTCTTTTCAATTCCTTCAAAAAAGCTATCAATTGTCATTTCTTTTCTCTTTTTCTGTTGTTTACTTATATTTTTTTCATTTTCTGTTCTACTAGTTTGTGCAGATATATTTAATGATCTTTGATGAAAAATCTTCCTCCAGCTGGCAATGGAGATTTGTGGTTAATTCCTCTGCCCTCTGAAGACTTCTTGTCTTTCCAATTGTTGGTATTTAGCCTGTATTGATTGGATTAATCTGTACTGCTTAATCTGCTCTGAGGCTAAAACCTCAAGAGGAGGAAAACAAAACAAAACAAAACATGTGGGGGACAACTAGGAGCATTTTTGCTGAGCTGTGCTGTGCAGCAGTAGGGTTCCCCTGCACTGTCCTTGTGTATGATCTGGTTTTCTTTCCTCTTGAAGCCCTTTGTTCTCTAACTCGGTGTGAGGAAACCAAGTGGTCTGCAGTCTGAGGTTTGACTCTCTCTAAGCCACCTTCTTCTGGGCGTTTTCTCTGGTTTTCTCCTTCAGTCACCTCCCTAGTGCTTATGTTTAACTCCCTGAGTCCAGCACCAGCAAGGCCCTTTCTCCTAGCCTGTGCACCCCACTGCCTGAGATTTCAGGGGCCTCTAGAGACTCTGCAGAGCATGTGGGCGAGGAGCCCTGACAGTCCCCTTCTATACCCTCAGACCCGACAGTTCAAAAATTGAAGCCTTTTTCTTGGCGTACCTCTTTAGTTGTGCAGCAGTAGGGTTCCCCCTGCTCTGTCCCATTGTTAGATTTATTCTTCTCAAAGTGCATTGTTTTCTATCTCAGTGGGTAAGGGTGCAGAGGTTTTAAGATTTGTTCCGTCTAAACCGCCATCTTCCCAGAATTCCTATGGACCCAAGATCAAAATATCACTTCTATGAAACAGCTTTTTATACATTACAAATGTATCTAATTGATAATATGATAAAATTTCACCAGACAACCAGGCTTTTTGTTGATCACCATGCTGTCGAAACTATTGGAATGATTTTTTTCCACTGAATTAATAGATTTGAAATCACATCCATGCAACAGGATAGATATTAGTCTTGAATTTATCATGCCAGAATAATGAGAATAAGGCAATTCAATTCAAATGATTTACCTTCAAAAGCAATTTGTGACCACTATGGATAAAACACTTTGCTAGACATTTCCCCAATATTTCTCTGAATATCCCCTCCTCTATACCTTCCTATTTCCATTGGAGAGACTACCATCCTTTCAGTTACCCAAAGATACTATCTTGACATCAAACTTCATTCTTGTTACACTTAGGAAAGTTTCAATGAGGGGAAATTGGAGGAAATGGACTGTGTTCTGTTTTGAACATGTTTAGTTTGCAATATAGGTGATACTGGCTGTGTAATCTTCTTTTACTCAGTTTCCTCATCTATGAAATTGGGGTGATAATAGTGCTTTTGTCCCAGGGTTGTTGTGATGATCTAACAAGATCATACCTGTAAAACATTTTGCAAAACTCTTTATAAATGCTAGCAATTGAGATAAGGAGGAGGAAGAAGAAGAGTAAAATGATGATATGGAGGAGAAATATTATATACAAGAGAGAAGAGGTGGTCAAGAGTGTTGAAAATCTAAAAGAAAGTCAACCAATGAAGCATAAGAAAAAAAACCCTTGAGTTTAGCAGTTAGAAAATCATTAGCACCATTGTAAAGATCAAGTACATCATCACATACCTTATATCTTGCTTTCCCAGGAATAAAGATAGAGCACTACACACTTAGATAGACTTGGGTTCAAATTATGTTGCTGCCATTTAGTTCATAGGATCTTACTTTTAGAGCTGGAATGAGCTTTGATAATCTTCTAGTCCAAACCCATAATTTGACAGATTGGGAAACTGAGACCAAGAAAGGGAAAGTGACTGGTCCAAGGTCACACATATGGTCATAGAATTGGAATTAAAAACCAAGTCTCCTGATTCCAAACCCAATATTCTCTCCATTTATTACCTCTATGTTTTCAGGCTAATCTAACTTCTCTGAGATTGAATTTATTCACATAGAAAATGAATCTGATATTGCTTGTAGATATTTCTTCCTAGGTTTTTACTGGATTCATATGAGATCATCTGAGATCAAATACATAAAAATCTTGAAGTGTTATGTAAATATATATTTTTATCATTATCATCCATGCCATTATTAATAAATAATGTAATAAAAATAAGTGTTTACTCTGCTCAAAACCCAATAAAAAGTGATGGATATATGACAAAGAAAAAGACAATCTTTACCTTCAAGTGGATTATACTCTAATGAAAGAAAGCATATATTTTTTTCATAAAAGGCCACTTTTAGATGGTGAGGTAGATTAGTCTTAAAAGAAATCATTGAAGTAGAGGACATCAACATATAAACAATGGGAGACATAATTCTAGCCATTAAAAATATCCAGAAAATATATGGAGTTGGGAGATTGAGTGTGTTAAAGAAAACAGTAAGATTAGTGTATGTTGGTGTTGCATGCATACATATCTGCATATATTTATACATCCACATATGCACACATAAACATACCCACCATTCATGTACATATGTACACATTTACATATGTGCACATGCATACATACATGCATATATCCCCAAGAATGATAGTACTTATTTAATCATAATTCACTTAGTTAAAAATGGATGGCAGGAAGGTAATGGATAAATTGGGAGAGAGAACAGTGTGGTCTAAAGATCTATGGAGAAAGATCCTATAACTGAGACTACATATGATATGTGTATTGCCTGTCATATCATGACATTCATGTAAAATTAAAATAAAAAGCAAAATAGAATCTTAGTGTTTAAAGGAACTTTGCCATTTAGCTTGACTTTTCTTTCCAAATAAGAACCCTAGTTGAAATGTCTCAGAAAAATGTGATTGGGTTTTATTTTAATTTAACAAAAAATAAATACCCAATATGCATTCTCTTTCAAATCAGTAACCTTGAAAATCTATATATAAGCTCACATGAAATATAAACACATAAACATTTATTTTATACATAAGCATCTATACACATACACAAAATAGTGTTCCTGCCTCTGCAAAAAAAAAAAGTCTCACATCTCCTACTTTGAAAATACTTTCTGAACTCTAGTCACATTTTATTGAAAGCTTTCTTCTTCATGAATATTCAAAGATATATGATAAAATCAGTATGACTATATGTAATCTATCAATAAATCCTCTATGACTGTTGTTTTTTAAAACTTACTATAGCCAAAGAAAAATTACCACCATATAGCTGATCTGGTAAAAAAATCACATCAAGTCAGGTCAAGTCAATAGTCCCTTATTAAGCACCTACTATGTGCCAGCCATTTTACTATACACAAGGGGAAACAATGAAAGACTAAAAAAAAGTCTCTTCTTTTAAGGAGCTCACTTAGGAGGAAGGCAACATGTAAACAACTATGTAGTTTATATTACATAATTGTATACACATATATAATGCATGATGATGTGAAAATTCCTCATTAAGTAGGATTGGGAAAGTCTTCTTGTGCAAGGTACAGCTTTAGCTGAATATTGAGAGAAGCCAGAGAAGTAGAGAATATACACAATGGGTGATAGAAATTCCTGGCCATGAGAAATAATGGAGTTGGAAGATAGAATGTCTTTTACAAGAAATGATGAGGGAAGTCAGTGAATTGGATCACAGAGTAAGTGGATTGGAGTAAGGTATAAGAAGACTGGAAAGGTAGGAAGGATTTCATTTATGAATGAGGAGAATTTTATATTACTAGTGATATTAAAGAGCCAATAGAATTTATTGAGTTGAGCAGGTAACATTGTCAGATCTACTCTTTAAAAAATTATCTAATTAATTGATTAAGAATAATTTTCCACAGTTACATGATTCGTGTTCTTTCCCTCCTCTCTTACTTCCTCCCTCCTAGAGCCAACAAGCAATTCCACTGTTGTTGTTTTTTTATGTATCATTCTTTAAAACCTATTTCCATATTATTAACATTTGCAATAGAGTCAACATCTCCAATTATATCCCCATTGAACCATGTGATCAAGCATATGTTTTTCTTCTGTGTTTCTACTCCCACAGTCCTTTCTCTGGATGTGAATAGTGTTCTTTCTCATAAGTCCCTCAGAACTGTCCAGGATCATTGCATTGCTGCTAGTAGAGAAGTCCATTACGTTCAATTGTTACACAGTATTTCAGTCTCTGTGTACAGTGTTCTCCTGGTTGTGCTCCTTTCACTCTGCTTCAGTTCCTGGAGGTCTTTCCACTTCACATAGAAATTCTCCAGTTCATTATTTCTTTCAGCACAATAGTATTCCATCACAATCAGATTTGTTCAGCCATTCCCCAATCGAGGGACATCCCCTCATTTTCCAGTTTTTTGCCACCACAAAGAGCAAGGCTATAAATATTGTTGTACAAATATTTTCCTTATTATCTCTTTGGGGTATAAACCCTGCAGTGGTATGGCTGGATCAAAGGGCAGGCAGTCTTTTAAAGCCCTTTGTACATAATTCCAAATTGCCTTCCAGAATGGTTGGATCAATTGACAACTCCACTAGCAGTGTATTAGTGTCCCAATTTTACCACATCCTCTCAAACATTTAATCTCCTTAGCTGTCATATTGGGCAATCAGTTAGGTGTGAGGTGATACATTAGAGTTGTTTTTATTTGCATTTCACTAATTTAGAAATTTAGAACACTTTTTCATGTGCTTACTGATTATTTTGGTTTCTTTATCTGAAAACTGCCTCTATGTCACTTGCCCATTGCCCATTGGAGAATGGCTTGATTTTTTTTTAAATTAATTTATCTCCTTATAAATTTGAGAAATTAGACCTTTGTCGGAGGTTTTTGTTATAAAGATTTTGTCCCAATTTGTTGCTTCCCTTCTAATTTTGGTTGCATTGGTTTTGTTTGTAAAAAGACTTTTCAATTTAATGTAATCAAAATTATTCATTTTACATTTTGTAATATTCTCTATCTCTTGCTTGGTCTCAAATTCTTTCTTTTCCTACATATCCGACAAGTATACTATTCTATGTTCACCCAATTTGCTAATAGTTTTCTTCTTTATATTTAAATCATTTACCCATTCTGAATTTATCTTGGAATAGGGTGTCAGATGTTGATCTAAACCTAATCTTTTCCATACTGTTTTCCAATTTTCCCAGCAGTTTTTGTCAAATAGTGAGTTCTTGTCCTGAATGCTGGGATCTTTAGGTTGATTGTACACTATCTTGCTGAAGGCATTTATCCGAAGTCTATTCTATTGATCCTCTCTTCTCTCTCTTAGTCAGTACCATATTGTTTTGATGACTACTGCTTTATAGTACAATTTAACATCTGGTACTGCTAGGCCCCCATCTTTCACATTTTTTTCATCATTTCCCTTGATATTCTTGATCTTTTGTTCTTCCAAATGAACTTTGTTATAATTTTTTTCTAATTCAGAAAAAAACGTTTCTCGGTAGTTTAATAGGTATGGCACTTAATAATTAAATTAATTTGGGTAGGATTTCCATTTTTATTATGTTAGCTCATCCTATTCATGAGCAATTAATTTTTTCCAATTGTTTAGATCTAGTTTTAATTGTGTGGAATGTGGTTTTTAGTTGTGTTCGTATAATTCCTATGTTTGTTTTGGTAGATAGATTCCTAAGTATTTTATATTGTCTTGGGTGATTTAATTGGTGTTTCTCTTTCTAACTCTTGCTGCTGTGATGTATTGGAAATATATAGAAATCCTAATGACTTATGTACATTTATTTTGTATACTGCAACTTTGCTAAAGTTGTTGATTATTTCCATTAGCTTTTTAGTTGATTCTCTAGAATTCTTTAAGTGGACATAAACTGCAAAGAGTGATAGTTTACTCTCCTCACTGCCTATCTTAATACCATCAATTTCTTATTCTTCTCCTATTGCTACTGTTCCTGTTTCTAGTATAATGTTAAATAATATAAGTGATAATGGGCATCTTTGTTTCACTTCTGATCTTATTGGGAAGACTTCTAATTTAACGCCATTGCAGATGATGCTTGCTGATGGTTTTAAATATACACTGCTTATTATTTTTAGTAAAGGCCCTTCTTTTCCTATACTTTCTAATGTTTTCAATAGGAATGGGCATTTTTCTGCAACTATTCAGATAATTATGTGATTCCTCTTGGTTTGGTTGTTGATATGGTCAATTATGTGGATGGTTTTCCTAGTATTAAACCATCCTTGCATTCCTGGCATAAATCCCACCTGATCATAGTGAACAATCCTCATGATTGCTTGCTAGAGTCTTTTTACTAGTATTCTATTTAATATTTTTTTGTATCTATGTTCATTAAGGAGATTGGTCTGTAATTTTCTTTCTCTATTTCTGCTCTGTTTAGCTTCAGAATCAGTACCATATTTCTGTCGTAAAAGGGATTTGGTTGAACTCCTTCTTTTCTTTATTTTGTCAAATAGTTTGTATAGCATTGAGATTAGTTGTTTTTAAATGTTTGGTAGAATTCACTTGTGAATTCATCTGGTCATGGGTTTGTTTTTTTGGGGGGAGTTCCTTGATTTTTGCTTTAATTTCTTTTTCTGAGATGGGATTGTTAAGTATTCTATTTCTTCTTTTGTTAATCTAGGTAAATTATATTTTTGTAAATATTCACCATTTTTACCTAGATTGTCATAATTTTTGCCATATAATTTGGAAAAAATAATTGTTAATAATTAACTTAATTTCCTCATCATGGGAGGTGACTTTGTCCTTTTCATCCTTGATGCTGGTAATTTTATTTTCTTCTTTCTTTTTTAAATTAGATTAACCAGTACTTTATCACGTTATCTATTTTATTTGTATTTTTCAATGTACCAGTTCCTAGTCTTATTTACTACTTCAATGGTTCTTTTATTTTCAATTTTATTAATTTCTCCTTTGATTTTTAGGCTTTCCAATTTAGTTTTTATCTGGGGATTTTTAATTTGTTCTCCTATTTTTTAAAAATTTACATGCCCAATTCATTGATTTCTTCCCTGTCTGATTTGTTGATATATGCATTCAAGGATATAAAATTTCCTCTGAGTACTGTTTTGGCTATATTCCATAGATTTTGATATGTTGTTTCCTCATTGTCATTCTCTTCAATGTAATCCTTAATTGTTTCCATGATTTGTTCTTTAAACAAACAATTTTGGTGAGAATTATATTATCTCTTTTCCAATTAATTTTGATTTGCTTCTCCAGGTACCTTTAGAAATTATAATTTTTATTGCATTATGATCTAGAAAAGTTGCATTTATTATTTCTTCTTTTTTGCATTTGCTTGCAATGTTTTTATGCCCTAGCATGTGGTCAGTCTTTGTGAATGTACCATGTGCTGCTGAAAAGAATGTATATTCCTTTTTGCCCCTTTTTATTTTTCTCAATATATCTAGTAACTCTAATTTTTATAAGATTTCATTCTGATCTCTTAATTTTTGTTATTTATTTTTTGGTTGATTTATTTAAATCTGATAGAGGAAGGTTGAGGTCTCCCACTAGTATAGTTTTACTATCCATTTTCTCCTTAAGCTCCACTAGTTTCTCCTTTAAAAGTCTGAATGCTATACCATTGGGTACATACATGTTGAGTAATGATATTTCCTCATCCCCATACTGCCTTTTATTGGGATGTAATTACCTTCATTATCTCTTTCAATCAGATCAAGTTTTTCTTTGACTTTGCCAGATAACATGATTGTGACTCCTGACTTCTTTTTCTTTTTGATGCCCAATAAATTCTGCTCCAGCCCCTTACTTTTACACTGTGTGTGTCTACTTGCCTCATGTGTGTTTCTTGTAGACAACATTTGGTAGGATTTTGGTTTCTAATCCACTCTGCTCTCTGCTTCTGTTTTATGGTCGAGGTCATCTCATTCACATTCAGAGTTATTATTACCACTGTGTATTCCTTATCATTTTGATTTCCTCTTTTAGTCCTGCCCTTTATTCTTTCACTATTCCCTTCTATACCAATGTTTTGCTTTTAATCAGTCCCCCCTTTCCCCATTCTTATTTTACTTTCCTTCCCACCCCCTCCCTTCTTATTCCCCTCATATTTTTCTTTAAGGTCTATTAATTATCCCCCCTTTCCCTCCTTTTTTTTAATACTCCTTGCCCCCCTCCACCTCCCTCTTTGTTATTCCCTCTGAGTTTCCCTTTAGGGTAAGATAGAATTCTATACAGCAATAGATCTGGCCACTCTTCCCTCTCAGAACTGCATCCATTGAGAATAAGGTTTAAGTATTACTTATTACCATTCTCTTCCTCCCCTTCTTATGATAGTAATCTTTCCCCATCCTTGCATCTTTTTATGTGGTATAATTTATCTTATTTTTCTTCATCCTTCAAGTTTCTCTTAGTACCATCCTCTATTCCCCTCCTTTTTAACATATCATCTTAAATAATATAGTACCACAATCTCTGCCTATGAATAATTCTATTTACTATGATAATAAAAACAATTTTAAGAGTTACAGATATCATTTTTCCATATAAAAATATAATCAATTTAACCTTACTGAAGCCCTTACTTTTTTCTCTCTTTCTTGTTTACCTTTTTATGGTTCTCTTGAATATTGTATTTGGACATCAGATTTTCCATTTAGTTCTGTTCTTTTCTTTAGGAATGGAAATCTTCTGTTTTGTTAAATGCCCATACTTTCCCCTGAGAGTATATAGTCAGTTTTGATGGGTAGGTGATTCACGGTTGTAGACTCAATTCTCTTGCCTTCCTGAATATTATATTCCAAGCCTTGTAGTCCTTCAGTGTAGAGGCTGCCAGATCCTGTCTAATCCTGACTTGGGTTCTTTGATATCTGAATTCAGACCTACTCTTTAAGAAGATAATTTGGGTAGTAGAGGATGAATTATAGTGGAGAGAGACTTGAGCCTGGGGGACCAACCACAAAAATATTAGTGTAGTCCAGACATGAGGTGTTAAGGTAATGCAGCAAGGTTGTTTCAGAGGACAAAAGAGGGTGAAAAATAGAGAAATTTCAAATGTAATATGTAAATAACGTGCATCAGACTACATATCTAGATATTAAGTTTGAAAGTCAGGAATCAAGGATGAATGTCTGGGTGACTGGGAAGATGATATCCTTGAAAATAATATTGTGGTTAGGAGTGTGGGGTAAAGGATAATTAGTTGAATCTTGGATATGTTAAATTTGAGGTCTTTATGGAATATCCACTTTGAATAATCTCATCAGAGATTGGACATGCAAGATTAGATGATATTCAGAGAGAGAGAATAGAGATGGATAAATAGATCTAATCATCATTTTTACAGAGATGATAATTGAATGGAAATAGAAGAGGAGACCCAGAATAGAACCTTAAGAGATACTAGTCGTCAGTAGTATAACCTAGGTGAATATCTAGTAAAGGAGTCTAAAAAATTGTCAGAGAGTGGAGAAATAGCAAAGTCATATCACAAAAACCTAAGAAGAAGAGACTAGCAAGAAGAAAAAATATGATCAATGGTGTCAATGGCTGCAGACAGGCCAAGAAGGAGAAAAGGGTGAGAAAAGGCTATTAAATTGGGAATTTAAAAGATCATCTGTAATTTTGGTGAAGCGTCTGTCTGAATTGAACTATGTTGGTCTTCAGATAATAGGCATTGTACAACATTGGTTCCATAACTACAATCTGTAGTACTTACTTAATGGCACGTGCCATTTACAACATTTATCATTGTTCTGATATACCTGCCCTCACCAGAATTCAGAATGTCTTTCATTCTTCCATTGGACATTAGAGTATGACTTTAGTGGTGTTCCTTATTTATAGCAAATCACTATCCTTTAATGCTAGATTGGACTTGAAGAAACAGTTAAAGATATAATGAGCTATATCTGGTGATTGAGATAGTTAATATGATTTAGTGATCACCAAATATGTTTAAGCTCATATCCATATCAGAAAAAAAATCACACCACAATATGTGTAGATTTATACATTATAAATTGTACATATGTTCTACTATTGTTATAATTGTGAACACTGTAAACTTTATATACAAAATAGAAATTTAAAAGGATGATAAAAATTAAAATGATTTTGATAGAGAATAAAGGAAAAGAATAAGCATTTATGTAGCACCTACTATGTGCCAGGCACTATGCTAAGTATTTTATAAGCATCTTGAATCAATAATTAATCAATAAAGTTAATAAGGGAGCCACAGGGTTTTATTATAAAGAAAACTGCAGGTCCAAAACTATGTTTTAGCTTTGGCATCTGTGTGGGGCAGGGATCGGCAACGTATGGCTCTCGAGCCGTATCTGTCTCTTTTGAGGACCAGATATGGCTCTTTCTGCAGGAGCCATAAAGTCAATTTTTTTTCAGGTGCTGTTACAGGAGCGCTCACTGTTATAGGAGCTCGCACTGTGAGCACTGTATGGCTCTCATGAAATAACATTTTTTAAAAATGTGGCGTTTATGTTTAGATTCTTAGCAACTGGTCATTCTCACCTTACTCCGAAGGACAAAGCCTGATGGCTTTAAACTTGGAGTCAGAAAGACCCAAGATCAAATTCTAACTCAGACTTTTACTAATGGTGTGTCTTATGGCCAAAAAGGTTGCTGATCCCTAGTGTAGGGGATCAATTGGAGCAAGGAGCAAGGCTAAAAGACCAATTAAATGTCCATTGTCTAGACTGAAAGAAAAATAATGAGGGACTGACCTAGTGTGGTAGCCATGTGAGTAGAGAGAAGGGGAGAGATGTGAAGGATGTGGAGATAGACCTAACAAAATCATGCACCTGATTGTATATGTGGGTATGAGGTGATAGAAAGAAAATGTCAAAAATAATACCAAAGTTTTGAAACCTGGGTTACTTGATTTCAATAGCAATACTCAAGTTTGGACAAAGGAAAGTGGGGCTGGCAATGATAATTATAATAATATTTGTCCAGCAAATTACAATCCATCCTTGTCTATTCATGTTGCATGATTTTCAAAGTATACCACTGAAAGAAGAATGAAGGAATGTTAGGTTCTTAGCAACTGGTCATTCTCACCTTACTCCGAAGGACAAAGCCTGATGGCTTTAAACTTGGAGTCAGAAAGACCCAAGATCAAATTCTAACTCAGACTTTTACTAATGGTGTGTCTTTAGGCAAATCATTTAACCTATGTCAGTCTTTGTTTTTCTCATCTTGAAATCAGTGGTTGGGTCAAATGGCCTCTATGTTTCCCTCCTAATAACTCTGAATGTATGAACATATAATTCTGTAACACTGAGTTGATGTGGTGTACAGGGTGGTGAGTGTGGGCAGATTTTTTCCAATAGTGTCTGCAAAATTTCTGTTAGGGAGCTTGTATAGTACAGGGACAGTGGAAAGATAGAGTAGAGTAGGTGTAATTATGAGGGAGACGAGCTCCATAATTAATAATCATGACAAAAGCACAATATGGTCTTCTCATCTATTTTATTCTAGTCCCTCAGATGAATGGTCACATACCCCTTGGCGTCAAGCCACTGCCTCCCTAGGACTTGAAGATCACTGATCTAACAGAATAATATCAACTTGAAAACTGAGATCATAAAATGAATCTGAAAGTAACTCCAAATCAGAGGCTTTAGTCTCCCATGAAAATTACTTTGAAGAACAATGTTAATATGGATTTATAAGTTCTGGTATGTTCGTTAAATCCCTTTCATTTCTTTAGTCGTACTTCACAGAAAACCTTATTAGAAAAGCGGTTATTAAATTTTTATTTGGTCAATTTCCCAAGCACATTCACTATTCTCTATTTCAATACACTTGAAATTCAAGCATCCTGAATTTATTCATCTTCCAGAAGTGTTTGGCTGAGTCCCAGAAAGTAGTTTACACAGTAACGCTTTTTGAGTGATAAAGTGATACACAGAGATACTGTCATACATACAAGAGCATTCAAGTGTTAATGACTATGAGGCTATAGCTTAAATTAAGGAGTAGTAGCCAGTAGCATCTTATGAATGCTGAAGCCAGAATCATGTGATCATAGGATCTCACCAAGAAGACTCCATCAAGTCACACAAGTTGGCTTGGAGGGATATCTGCAAGTGTAATTAATAAATCTTAAAACTTTTTTTTAAGAATTCAGGCTAAGTAGCACTTTAAACATCATTTGGAGCTGGAAGGTCATCTCCAAAATGTGTCATATGACTTAAGTAAATGGCAATAATTGAGAAATAAAAAGAAGGCAAAAATCATCTTTATCATTTGTCTTAATGGGTCTATAATGGTATTGATCATAATATACAAGATCATAATATATAATCAGTCTCAATTTATATGACATTTACTGGGAAATAAGCCTGGGGGGACACATTTATATGCTTAAATTTATTCTCCTCCATTTCTCTTTTGTCTCAGAGGAAAGAGATCTCTTTTCTCTTAGCTAACAACTTTACCTGTATTCATTCTAGCCTATCTCAGCTAGAACCTTTCTTCTTTAATTATTCATTTAATAAACATATATTGAGGAAAGATATATTAAAGATATTTTTCCCCAGCCCTCCATTTGCTCATGCACATGCACCCACAAATACAGACTTTATTCCTTAATGTCTTCAAACATACACGGGACAAGAATGAGCAGGAGGAAGAGGAGAAACACTCCAATTAACCTTACTGCCTCTTCAATATAGCATATTATTTTCTTTCTCCCTTCAACCATTAAACTTTTTTCAAAAGATAAGAGAATGATAGACTTCTAATTAACAAAGTCTGCTCCTGGCATTAGTTTGTCTGAGTGAGTCAGCCTGGTCATTAGTCATCATATGGACAAGATCTCTATGACATCAGTATAGAGAAGGACTTTCTTCTTCCCCATCCCTACTGGAGTCATGTCTTATCAGCAGAAGAGCCAGAACCAAAAGAATGCCAGCAAGAAACTGTCATCTTCTAACAAATCCTGTGAGTCAACAAGTCTGGTTATGTAACAAATTATCGGGTTCTTTGTCAACTTCTATTTCAATATCTTAAATTAGACACGACTTTAAGATTCACCCAAACTTCGATGTGGTCACACAAAGATATATATTCTTCTTGGGTGGGGGGGAGGTGACGGGAGTATACTATGAATATAAAAGTGCAGTACTGTCTTATATGGAAGGAAAGAGGATTTTTTAAAAGGCAAGGAATTCCTGTCCTGTGGGAAGATGAGAAGATGATAATGGATGATCAGATGAAGGAAAAACTGCTCAACTATTTTGCTTCTGTTTTCTTGCTTAGGAGAAAAATCTTTAGATTGGGAATAATAGAATAAATGTACTAATCTGGATTTGAAACATGAGTTAATTGGGAAGATAGATTTTGTATGTAGAATAATAAGTTCAAGTCCCTAGGCAGGCATCAAAAGAATTCAAAGGCATGTTTGTGGAATCATTGTCAATTATTTTAGAAAACTGTGAACAATGAGAAAGGTATTGTAGAAATCAGAGAGGATAGATTTTGCTTAATTTTTCAAAAAATAAGTGAGTAGACTCAATAAATTCATAAGTGAACTCAGATTCAATTCTTAGTAAAAATCTATAATGTATTTTTTAAACCCTTACCTTCCATCTTAGAATCAATACTATGTATCGGTTCCAAGGCAGAAGAGTGGTAAGAGCTAGGCAATGGGGGTTAAGTGACTTGCCCAGGGTCACACAGCTAGGAAGTGCCTGAGGCCAAATTTGAACCTAGGACCTCACATCTCTAGGCCTGACTCTCAATCCACTGAGCCACCCAGTTGCCCCCTATAATATATTATTAAAGGAATGGTTGATGAATATCCAGAAAAGGAAAGAATGATTACAAAAGCCAGCACTGCTTCATCAAGAATATCTCACAAAAATATAACTTAATATCCTTTTCTCAAAAGGTTCTAGACTAGTATATCAGGTTAAGGTTATGAATGCATATATATATATATATATATATATTTGGCAAAGCATTTGAAAAAAGTCTTATGCTATTCTTTTGAATGAGATGGATTGTTGTGGACTTGATCATTGTGGTTAGCTAGATTTCCATCTGATTATTGACCAAACCTAAGGAGTAGTCTTTAATGATTTGATATAAAGTAGGAAGGAATTCTCTTGTGAAGTTATGCAAAAATTGGTGTCTGGCCTTGGGCAGTTTAACTCAAGTTAGTTTATTTTTATCAATAATTTGGATAAATGGAAAAGTAGTACGTACATATGAAATTTACCAGATATGACACATTGCTAGGAAAGATAGTGATCCTCTAGAGATCAGAGTCAGTATTAAAAAGCTTTTAATCAACTCAAATATCAGGTCCAAATTAAGAAAAATTTAGTAAGGATTGTGAAAACTCACTCCACAAATAAAGGATATGAGTGGCATAGACATCCATTTGTCTGTAAATAATCTTGGAAGTTTAGCATGAAGCAGATTCTGTATGAGTTACCAGTGAGACATGGCAGCCAAGAAAATAAGTGATACCTTATACTGTCTTAAGAAAGACATTTTAGGGATATTCCAAGAGCTGATAGTCCTGGTAAATTGTGCCCAAGTCAGAACACATCTGAAATATTGTGTCATTTCTGGATTCCCCATTTTAGTAAGTATCCAGAACACCCAGGACATTAAAGGGTCTTGAAATCACGCCCTAGGAAAAGCAGTTGAAAAAATCCAGGATATTTAGCTAGTTGAAGGAGGGCTCAGAGAGAAAATAATAAGTATTTGAAGGTCTATCATGGTGGGGCAAAAGGATTAGACTTTTCTGATTGGTCACAGTGGATGGAAATATGATGAATTCATCGAAATGGGAGAGGTAAACATTTATGCTAGGCTAGATGTAAAGAAAAAAAATCTAATTCAAAGCAATCTCAAAGTGAAATAGGCTGCCTGGGGGGGGGAGTAAGAATGGAGGAGAGGTTCTCTTCATTAAAGGTCTTCAAACAAAGGGTAGCTATATTAGTTTCATTATAAAAGGGATGTCTATTTAAGTATGAGTTAGACTAGAGGACCTCTGAAGGTCTCTCAGAATTCGTAGACAAATGGTGAACTCTTTCTATCTATACTCTCTTGAAATAATACAGGTCTACTATTTTAAAAATATAATGGCATGTAATCAGCATCTATTCTTTTCCTCTGGGATATTTAACATTCCTAATCATATTTTTCTTCCACTTAAGTAATCTTATAATATCATGATTCTCTTCTAAAACCTTCTAAATTTTTTTTCTTTCCACACACCCAACTCCCTTCGAACGCTGGCATTTTCCAGAGTTTAGTCATTATCCCCCTCTTCTTTTCTCTCCCTCAATGAATTATCCACTTGGGAAACAAGATGGCACAACAGAAGGAGCACTGAACATAAAATCATGAAAAACTGAATTCAAATCCTGACACTTTCTGGCTGTGTGACCTTGGGTAATTCACAGACTCTTTCAGCTTTCAACTTCCTCTGTAAAGTGGGGAAAATAATAGTATGTATCTCAAATGGTTGTTATAAGGATCAAATGAGTTAAAATATGCAAAATGCTATACAAAATTTGAAACACTGTATAACAGCTTTTTTCTTATATTATAGTTATCATCATCCTCATCATCATTACAAGTACAATGAGAGTTCTGCCCTTCATTCATAGCTAGATTTTCAAGGGGGCTTCAATAGATCAATAGATTGATTATACAAGTTGAAGCTTCCATTCCACTTCCAAAAAACTCCAGTCCTCTGAACTAAGGGAAATCGAATTTGCAAATAAGGCTTCTTTAAGAGAGAAAAAAAAAGAAAACTGACTCTTGACTTTATCACTTTTACATAAATGCCTACTCATGCATTGAACTTTTGACCTAAAATAGCAATGCAAATAATTCCATAAATAATTGTTTTTAGCTACCAGATCAAAAGCATCAGTTTATAATACTTCAAGTTCATTAATGATAGACTCTCAAAAGAGAATAAGGACTCCAGTTGCATCTTTATAGTAGGTTGTGCATTTATAGTGACTAACTAATAATATGGCCTTTTAATATCCAGGACATGAAAGAAAGGAGTAGTGATGTCACTTATCTCAGGGTGCTTTTGTTGCTTCAAGATTCCAAGCAAAGGGAAATCATTATTATTAAGAGAATGACTACTACAGAAAATAAGACTTCATCAGGAAACGATGACAAGTTTAGTCCTTCCCACTCAATAAGGAAAAAAATAGAAAACAAGAAACTGTCTTTTAAAGGTAATCATTTTGTGGTAAAAATATTATCAATCACCAGATAATATGGTTTCCTGTTTTATAATTCTTAAACATATTTTTCAGATTTTTACTTTTATCATTTAAATGCAGTAACAAAATCACATTTTCTTAAAATAGAGTATTTGACAAGTAGCATTCTCCACTAATTTTGGCAGGATATTCATTCCTCTATTTCTCCCTTTCATTTCCTTTGAAGGAGTTGGTACTTGTTTTATTCTAACATTTAGTTGATTTCCTAAAGGATGATATTCATAAAATTGAAGGGATGAAAAGTAGAAAGAAGTATCCATTTAAATTTACTAAAATTTGACAATTAAAAGTTTATATATATCTTTGAAATATTAAAATACAAGATTAAAGACTGACTTTCATCATATGCTGAATTTCCCTAGATTCCAAGAATTAACATATTTCTTTCATTAGCAAATTAGTCATATAATTTCTCCCATTTTAAAGAAGAGAAGAAACAAGTCATATCTTCTGGTCTCAAGTACAGTGCAACTAGCCACCTAATAGCATCTAATAAAAGTTTCTTTTTGCTCACTGAATAATTAACAAACATTAAAAATTAAATAGTATACATTAAATTATTAGGAAAACAAAAAAATGCAAAATGCCTTAGTTCTAATTCCTGCCTCGGAAATTAAGCTAAATCATTTAGGCCACTAACATAATGGCTACTTTAAATTTTAGGTCTATGATAATTTATGACTTTTTTTCCCCTTCTTCATTTTCTTTGCTTTCCTTTTCTGTCCCAGTTATTATTTTATGGAATTCAAGTCCCAGAGAGTCACACTTATTTTGAAATAAAAATATAGTTCAAAACATGTTCCTTTGCCAGTGGAAATTTTCTAAAAGCGTCTGTATTTTTATAAGAAGCAATGATTTATTTACATGTTCCCTCCCTGTTCGCTTCTCTGTTGTACCAGGCTATAACAAGTTTGGAACACAGCTCTAATTGATGTATGGGCAATGAAGAAATATTAATATAATACTGACAATACAAACAGTACCTGATTTTGAATAGAAAAAGTTCCTAAAGGATTATTTTGTTAAAATAAAAAACAACTGATCATCACTAATTAAATGTGCCAAATTTAGCAAATACTCAGTTTTTCCATGTGGTCTCTCAGAAGATCAGGTGAGTTGCTTCCTTCCTCAAAAAACATCCTATGTTGTTCAAAAGACACAAATTTGTTTTGTAAAAGCACAAGAATATCAAATACAGAGACAGAGGAAATCCATAGTTGGAATTGGGAAATAGTATTTACATATCTCATTTCAACAAAATGTGCATAATTTAAAACCAAGTATTCATATATGTCAGCATTGCAGAAGTCTTCCAAAGCAGTCAAATATGTAGCTAATTTCTGTCTTTAAATAACAAAATGATGAATAGATTTTTACTAAAGAGCCAAAAAGAATCCTTTCCTGATTTTTAGTCCCAAAGTAATGTTCATTAAATTGAGAGTCCCTCAGTTTGGATGATGCTCGTCTTTGGACACAAGACTATTGCTATTGGTCAGCATTATGCCATTTTATGCTTAGATTCAAATGCATACCCATAAACCCTGTTTATAATCCTAGAGGGGGTTGGAGAAATGAAATAACTTTCCTAAGCTGAACAGCAGGGACATATGGTAACAGGAGACCCAAAACGATATTGCTTTCCTTTCTTCTTCTTCTTCTCTTGTGTGTAAATCTTTAGCAATAAAGACAATTTCATTATTTTAGTATAAAACATAAATAGGGACAAACCAGCAAAGAAGAAAAGATCAGGGATGAGGAAAGTTTAAAAGAAAAACATTTTAAATACAGAGTAACTTAGTATGGTTTTTAATATATTTCTTTTGGAGAGCCACAATCAAGAAGATTTCCTTCATTTACTTTACTTAACTTTGCTTTAATTGATTTTCCAGGGAATCCCTTATGGTGGCAATGAATCCCTAGGGTGCCAATTCTGAATGATGCTCTGCTTATACTTTTCTGAAAAACAAAAAAAAAACCAAAGCAAAACAAGAAAGCTTAACCAAGCACAAGACGTGCACGAAGAAAATACAGTCAAAAGGACCTAAGAAAAATGACAACTTAAATTTGGGGAGATTTTCCTCTTACATGTACTGAGAGAGCACTTTACTAAGTACATTTTCTATTATGATGTCCATTGTATTGAGTATATCATTTGTGCAACAATGATGTTTGCAAATAGAAAAGCAGTGAATGTGGTCTCAGAAGCTTAACACCTGACCTCTATCTCCAATCTGTCATTTTATCTTAAATGTAATTCCCTTCACATCCTAGATTAGAAAGACAAGGAATCAAACTCATATGGCCACCAAAGGAACAACAAAAATAAACAAACAAATTAAAAACAAACAAACAACTTGGTAAGTGTTTAACTGAGTTTATTTATATCGGAATCTGTTTTACCTGGATAATTTGATTATATTGTTAGTACAAAGTTTGCCGGATGTTTTTTATACCCAGTGATATTTAGATGTTTTGCTTATTAATTTTTCTCCTCACCTCTCCCTCTTGTTCCTGGCCCCCAGACAATATATTCTGTAGGTAAATGTAGAAATCAATTACAAAAGGCAGAATAATAATAATCATATGGATTTTAGTAGCAATAGTGAGAGAGAATCCTCAAAGTTTAGCCCTTCTATCTTTTGTCAGATATTACATGGTAATATTTACTTTATTCTTCAGTCTGGATTTCTGGAGAAATATTTGAATCAGAAAAGATTTACTCTCACTATATATACTCTCACTAAGATTTACTCCTAAGAACATTTTGTAGATTTATTTAATTATAAAACAAATAGTATTAATGTAAGGGGGTCTTGCAATTATGTTTCAAGAAATATTTTTGTTGTAATGGCATAATACATTGAAATTGAAAGACTCCTTTGTTGCTTTCTTTACAAGACATTTAACTTTAGTTTCTTAAAACACTAAACTTGAACACCGAGGAAAGACTAAATGGGGTCTGAGTAGCTTTGTGGTAGGGGAGGGATGTTTGTCATGACACCCAAAAGAATGAGAAAATAGAATGAATCTGGGGAGTGGGAGAGATAGGGAAAATTACATAGTAAAGTTAAGGATCTGGGAGTCCTTCTAAACAAGAGAAAGCCTACATATTCCAGAATGACAGACCAGAAGAGGAGGAAGAACAAGGGGAAAGAGAAATGATGTCAGAAAATAGGAGAAAGGCAAAGATAATAACTTGACAGTTCTCCCCATGGCCAGCATCACACGAGAGCTGCAATTTCAAATGATCAGAACCTTTTCTGAATTTCATAGACACTTGAGTCTCATTCAGACATTTTCTGAAAATAAAAGGTTGAACCTTTTCTTCTTGCAATCATGTTCCTTTGTCTTGATTTTGTTATACTTGTGCAGAATTGCCTCACTGGAAATTTGGGCATCTAAAGATGATTCAAATAATGCCTGTCTTAATAGTTATAAATAGATAGCCAGGATCTGAAGTGAGCAGATAGCTTTATTTAGTTATTCAGAAGATATGCTTTGCATCTCCACATAACAGGATACCAAAACTTCTTTCCAGTTTATTGGATGCATATGATTTGTACATGAATTTAAAAATCAAATGCTAAAATTCTATTTTTCTCCCAAGTTAGTACCACTGTTCCATTTGACTGAATATGCTGAATCAGTAAACAAAACAGTTAGCTTCTTTCATTGGTTTTAGGAAAAGGCCTAGAAATTACAGACTATTTAGGGCAGAGGTGAAGGTAAGAAAGAATACCTGGAAGGATCTTGAAAAATTGTTCCGAGTCCTCCATTTTGGTTAACCCCTCTAAAAAGACTATATTCCTTTCTAGAGTAGCATGGAGAGCATCATTATAACATTTCATTTTACTTGGCTACAGCACTGGAATTAATATAATAATACACTATTTATTAGTGTTATAAAATGAAATTTAGTGACAAAAATAAGTGACATTGAAACTGGAAGCTCAAGTGGAGATCACTGAAAGAAATCCATTTTTGTTCTTTTCATGGGTCAAAAAATCTATTGTTTGGATGCTATTAGAGAGATAGATAAAACACACACTTACCCAGAGTTCATAGTCTTAAGTATTTTTTTCCCACATAATGAGGAATGCAGGTTGGACTGATAGGCAGACTCCAAGATTTCAGTTAGGAGTTTGAGGGTAAAAAGGTCCCTTTCATAACTAACAGAAAGTCCAATTAGCTTATT
Source organism: Gracilinanus agilis (assembly GCF_016433145.1). NCBI lineage: Eukaryota > Metazoa > Chordata > Mammalia > Didelphimorphia > Didelphidae > Gracilinanus > Gracilinanus agilis. The sequence continues at coordinate 635,487,945 of NC_058132.1, forward strand.
TCAATAGTTCAAAATTCACTACAACATCCTTCAAGAGTACATAATTTACTTTAGCATATAATGAAGGTGCCAAAAGAACAACTGGGAGGATATTATTGGAAATCAAATTATTTCTAAGAATTAAAAATTATCAATGTTTTTAAACTGATATAACTTTTGCCTTTCCTAAAAATAATAAAATGTTAAATCCTGCACAATTCATTTTCTATACATTAATAATAATAGTAGTAATTAATTAAAAAATCTGTCAGAACAGATCTTGCCTAGTGTTTTTAAATGAGAAAACAAAAACCTAAAACAGACAAAAAAGCTACTCTCATAGTTGATGTTCACTGCAATATTAACAAGAGCAGGCATGCTGCTTTTTAAATTCACATAGCACAGTATACTTTAAATATCTGACTTCATTTTTGAGTCTTTCCTCTTCCAAAGTGACGATGAATTTTATAAGTAGTAATAATAACATTTCAGAGATTAATAAGTGTATAGCCTTTTTAGCATTAAATTTTGAAAGTATTTTAAATTACTATTATTCAAACTTCCAACCCTCATTTTATTTTTCCTCTTCAATTCATTTTTTCCCATTGAACAGGTTTGGGGTATATATATATATATACATATATATATATATGTATACATACATATATGCAAATAAAATATTTTTAAAAGCAGAATACGTTTGGAGGCTCATCTTTGCAAAATATATGTAGCTCCAGGTGACTTCTTAATATATTGCTTTGAATATTACTATTTTTGCTTTGTAGATAGCCTGTGCCCAGTTCTTCTTGTTAAAATAGTTATAAGTAACTTCTTTAATTCCACTGGAATGATTATTTTTAATTTCACTTTGAACTGAATTCAGTGAGAATCTGGAATTCAATAAATAATTTTATCATCGCAAACCAGAAAACAATAAGAAAGTTTTTAGTTTCTTCTCTTTTCCAATAAAAGGATAGAAAAGATAGTAGTACTTAGTTTATTTTTTAGCTTTTAATTTAGTGATTATACATACCTGAAACATTTTAGGTTGCTGAAACTCTCCAGCATTAGGACTTTACAATCAACATTTGTGATAGATAGAGGAGTCTATTCTTTTAATAAAAGTAGCAGTAATAATAGGTATTTCATGGGGGGGGGGAAAGCTTTCTAGAAAAGATTCTGTTTCACTTAGAACCTTCAGTCCTATGATATATCCATTTTTACAAAATACCAAACATACATAATATTTAGATAGATTCCAGAATCCGCAGCATTCTTTGGGAATTTTGCAGTGAGGTATTCCTGTCTGTCTCATTTATTTTTTTCCATAAAAGAAAATCATAGTAAATAAATTCACTGTCAAGTAGTTTGTCCTGAATTTTTTGAAAAAGGGTTTATTTTTCCCCAAGAATTTCAAATTTCTTTCTGCTCTCCCTCTCCCTCTTGTAATCAAAAGAGTTCCCTTTGGAACCAGGAAACACTTTTCCTCATTGAAAATCCCAGACATGATTTGATCAGGTACTCAGCTAACATACTATAGAGGGGGGTAAAGACTGTGGCACATGATTCTTTAGGAAAAAAAATGACAATGTGTAACATTAACTTTTGTGTGTTTTTTTAATCCCTGAGGTAACAGTTTCAATCTGTCCAATTCAGTTGACATGTCACAATGATTCTTAAAAGCATTCTAAGGATATTTCACATATCTCCAGTATGTCTCTCTCTCTCTCTCTCTCTCTCTCTCTCTCTCTCTCTCTCTCTCTCT
>NC_058132.1:635494677-635517903 GCF_016433145.1 Gracilinanus agilis
TCTCTCTCTCTCTCTCTCTCTCTCTCTCTCTCTCTCTCTCTCTCTCTCTCTCTCCATCCCAGATTAACACAGATATAAAAATGTAAAAACTGAGGAACATGAAGGCCATGGGTTGTATTTTGCAGTGGATAGGTTCTGGATGAATGAGATCTGGGACGTGTGCCAAATTAATAGAAAAAATCCTGTTCTTCCTCTCCAATAGCCGCAATGTTCATTATTAAGAAAAGCATATGAACCGCAGGATTTGATTTTAATAACACCAATGTCTTCATTAATCTGTACTTTCCATTTAGCCTCATTATTGAGTAAAGGCTGAGTTAATGCAGTACCTATTATTGTTGGATTTTCCTTAGTGGGGGGGGACACCCTCTTCTCTTCCTTTTATCATCCATTCGAGGACTCTCAGGTGTGTGTGTCATGTTTCTAAACAGGGCTCCCGTCCTCAATAGCTGTTTTCTTACCTCTGGTCCGGAAGGATGCTTCAGAAGTCTAGCGCTTTACAAAAGGGCTAGCAGGGGGAAAATGGAAACCCAGATTCTAATTCCCAGCTAGATTGATTCCCCCATTGTTCGGACGATGCCACGTCCAGGAGGCCTCTTTGCCATCACCTGCAAGTGAGATGATATTTCCGAGATGTTCTGTAGGGCCTCCTTCTAAATCAAGAGCAAGTGATGGCCAACACCGCTTTGTGTCTGCGGAACAAATAGTGTCCTTTGTCCAGCACAAGTTCCTAAACAAACTTAATCTCTCGAACACGGTGACAGATGACATTTAGATGTCCTTGTTACCCTTAAAATGAGTTTTATTGACAATCAGAGAACAAAAAGAAGGGCCAGAGAAAGCCCAATGTTTTATAGGCCTGCTAACAACATCTTAGAGCAGAGGGTGCACAGAAAGCCTCAAGTTGCCCCCATTTTCCCCTGCTTTGCTCTATCACCATGACAACAGATATAGAAATCACTTAGTGACTCCTCGAAAGAAAACACAGTGACATAGTACCCCTTGTATGGCGAATCTAGCTAAAGCCTCCATTCAAATGGCTATTCAGCGGGAGCATTCATGTAGAGGATAGGCAGCATTTTACACAGGTAACTACAACAGAGAGGCCAGCAAGCACTCTAGCCACAGCATATGGTAAAGTCGCTGCTTAATTAATGCATCCTCAATAGAATTTATCCATTTTAAATTTGTTTTCTTTTACTTGAAACATCATTAATGTAAAGGGCAACATTAATCAACATCTTGGAACTTAAAAGGGCATTAAAGAGTGATCTTTTCCCCTATGCAACAGAATCTTTTCAAGTAGTTTTGTTTAACTGCATCTCATTCCAGGCACATTCCACGGGGTCCGCGAGCAAAAGGCAAATCTAGAGAGGCCCCTACTGGCCGGCGTTTTGAGCTGCAAGAGTCAATTTTGAACTGTCTTGGAAAGAAAAAAAAAAAAGGTATCTGGGAAATAAATGACTTTCAGCTTTTATCTTAAAGTTGCACACAGAAGGGATTACTGATAAACATAATGTACAAAACACTGGATAATTGTCCTGCCACTTTTGAAGTCATCCTTTCTAACTTTGCTTTTTTTCAGAAAAGAAAGAGAGTCCAAGGATTTGTTCTACCTCTGATGCTTGGGTGTACTTCTGTGACATTTTAAGACACTTTAAGATTATGCAACGAGAAAATGACAGGTAATCTTCTTTTTCCTTTGTTCTTGGTACTCCCCTCTAAGTTTAGGACTTTAAAAGCACTTTCCTCTGAAATTGTTCTATGTCTTTGGCATTTCCCGTAAAAAAATATGTGTATTTGTATGTAAAAATATGTATATGTAAATAAATATGTACATAGTTCTACATCTTTGGCATTTCCTATAAAATATATATGTGTATATGTGTAAAAATATGTATTTGTAAAAATAGATATTGTTCTGTGTCTTTGGTATTTCCTATAAATATATATATGTAATATATGTATATGTAAAAGTATGTATGAATGTAAAATACATATGTAACATATATAGTTATATGTCTTTGGCATTTCCTCTAAAAATATATATGTATGTATATAAAACATGTACATGTAAAATATCTATATACGTATATTTCTATGTCTTTGGCATTTCCTATAAATGTATGTATGTAATGTATGTATATGTAAAAGTTTGTATGTATGTAAGATATATGTGTAATATATATATATAGTTCTATGTCTTTGGCATTTCCTCTAAATATATATATGCATGTATATAAAACATGTACATGTAAATATATCTATATACGTATATTTCTATGTCTTTGGCATTTCCTATAAATGTATGTATGTAATATATGTATATGTAAAAAGTATGTATGCATGTAAAATATATATGTAATATGTATAGTTCTATGTCTTTGGCATTTCCTATAAAAATATATGTATGCATGTAAAACATGTACATGTAAGTATATATACATATATTTCTGTGTCTTTGGCATTTCCTATACATGTATGTATGCAATATATGTATATGTAAAAAGCATGTATGTATATAAGATACATATGCATATATATAGTTTTATTTGTGGGCATTTCCTATAAAAATACATTATATACATATATATGTGACACATATTTGTAAATATATACATGCATATATTTCTATGTCTGGTATTTCCTATAAAAATTTATGTATATATGTAAAAATATGTGTATATAAAATATATTGTTCTATATATTTGGCATTTCCTATAAAATATATACATGTGTATGTAAAATATGTACATGTAATATATGTATATGAATACTTATATGTGTGTATAAATCTCTTTCCATACATATGTATCTGTGTTTGCATATAGATCGCTTATCCCTATAATGAAACATATCAAATCTTTAAAAAATGAAACAAGGTGTTTAAATATAACAAAAAAAAGTCATGGATGGCAGCAAAGCAAATGTCTATTATTTTTTAGATTTTTAGGCTTGTAGAGGTTCAATAGCTGCAACAATGAAATAGAGATGTCAAACATCTGCGTCTTGACTGAACAAAATTAGATTTCTCATCTCAAAAACATGTCTGTGTTCCCACAATTCCACCAGCACAAACTGAAAAAAACTAGAGTAACTTAATTTTTAAAAAAATATTCACTTTTAAAATATCCCAAGTAAAATTCAGCCTGCTTATTTGCAAATCTGAGAATATTTGAAACCATGGAGGAGTGTTACTTAAAGCATGCCTTAAAGATAGGAATCTAATTCTGTTCATGGGAAGTTGCATTAGCCAATAATTTTTGGAGTGGATCAAATCCTACAAGTGTTGTTGTTCAAACAGGAGAAATAATTGTGACAAGGAAAGTTGATTTTTTTTTGCTTTCATTGTGTTTTGTTTGTTTTGTTTTTCCCCCTGCTTTCAAGATTATGAGTCTTTTGTGTTCATTATTCCTGTTGGAGGGTCATATGTAGGTTTTATCAAAATAATCAAAATAATCAAGAAGACTATTTACTACATTATTACATGTACTTATAAAATCACAAAAATTTTTATTTTTTCCTCCTGAAAGAACCTTAAGAAGCTTTGTGAACCACTTATATTTTAGAAACTCATTTGCCATCCTCATTTTCAGTAAAATGACTTATTTTGTGCATTTTCCTCCTAATCCTTCCATTTTTCATCTGAGATCAAACTACAGACATAAGATTTTCCACTTGGTAGTTTGGTATTTGCACGGGCCAGGAATTACCTTCTGGATTATTCAGACTGCACATGTTAGATTTTAGAATAAAATATGTTAGCTGCCCCCAGACCACCACCTCATAGTCTCAACAGTGACACCTACTGGTAGAAACTGAACCAAAACCTGTTCAATTTCATTCTTCAGGCTTGTTGTTTTGGGGGATTTTTCCACCAGGAATATTTGTCACTACAAAGTAACTTTCCTCCCAATATTTCAGTTTATTAAATTGTCAGACTTCTTTTACTGTCAAACTATTCCACCAGGAAATAACCAGGAAGTAATTTCTCATAGCTGTTGAATTGAAGAGTTTGATTGTTAAAAATCAAAGCAATAACCAGAGTTTAAAATGATTCCTTATTAGAACAGAAGAAACACCCTTTTTTCTAAAAAAAATCAAACAAATATTTTTACTTATGTGTGACCAACCATATATATGTGTGTATACATATATATTTTGCATAAATATCTTTATTATAATAAAAACAACTGTGACAATTTAAACTAATTATTTTATAACAATAACCCATCTTAAAAATTTACCTAGAATGATGAAAGAGATTTTCAATATGGGTATAAAAATTCCTTGTGAGTATGAAAAGCATTATTAGAAAAACACTGTAAATGGTTTTTAATTAATTATGAAAAAAATTTAAAGGATTCAAGATAGAAATATTTTGCACTCAAAAATAAGAGGGAAATTATTTCTGAGCAAAGCTGATTTCCAACAATCCTTCAGGCCTATAACGTTCATCTCGCCCTAAATGCTATACCAGAACATGGATTTATCACATTTCTTAGAGGAATGAACGGAATGTGATAATTTCCTGACTGAGTTAGAATTACAAATACCAAAGTGCAATGAGAAAGTGAACTCTTTATCACAGGAGGCTTCCTATGGGCTGCTAAAACAAAACAAAACAAAATTACACGACACTTCTGAATACTGGGATGCTCCTACTCCTGAACACTGGGATGCTCTTGATTGATAATTGAATCTTTAGTGAAAGCCTATGGCTGAATTTTGTGATTACAAATCTATAAGATATCCTTGGGAAAAAATACGGCTGAGAATTTCTAGTGTCTGCTAAATTGGAAACTACATGGCAAAAAAATAATAATAATCCCCAAGGAGCTGACAGAGAAATCATTGGGAGGCCCAGGTAACACTGAGATCATGTCTCTTGTCGTTCTGTGGAAATCCTTTGACAGGTATGCTATTTTCCTGTTAAAATGTAAGCTGAAGGATTAATAATCTTGGAGTTAATTCAGGCACGCAGGATAAAAGGCAGGACTGAAGGAAAAAGAAAAACACCATTCGTCCAGGTGGAATTGGAGTTGACTTTTTTTCTGTGCAAAATGAGAGAGATTTATAACTCTCTCTTTTAAGTTCTTTTTTTTTATTCCTTTTAGAACATTCCAGGTTCTTACTAACCTGACACTTTGAATGCCTCTGTGGTTCTCCACAGTTCTACTTATGCAGTGAGCTTGGTCAAGCATACAATGAACTGGCCAAAGGGTTAGTGCAGGGAGATGTTTGTTTTTAATATGGTACTTGGGAGATTCCCGTTAGTATGGGAAGTACATAAGAAATATGGCTAATTATTCATCAGGCAATTGTGTTGATGTCTCTGAGCCACCTTTGGCTCTTCTGGGTAGCTTTGTTTGTGCAAAATAAGCACATGTTTTAAAAGGTCACTTGGATGCCAGGCATGCAGTAAATGAATTATTATATCTGCATCAATCTCAAAAGCACACTGTTTACTTCATGGAACAGTACATTGACCACCCTTCGCATTGTAAGATGACATATTTGCTTCCTTATATTCCTTACTAGAGATTAAATTATAATAATGATGATTATTATCATTTTGTAGGCTAACACATGATCAAAGGAAAATGACTCATGATAATGAACAGCCAGAAACAAAGGGATTATTTTAAGGACATAAAGGCCATCATAAAAACCACAGGGCACAAAATTTATACAAAATCATTTGGCCAGAATCCTGACAATTAACTCGGACGAAAAATGTGGTCAGGGTGCACCGAAGCAAAGAAGTGGAGGCTACAAAAGTTGGGTTTGCTTATTGTCTTTCTTTTTTCCTGGAGTACCTGAGCTAGGGAGTCTGCTGATCCTTACGATCATCATGGAGAAAGGAAAAGAAAGAAGAGAGGGAAAAAAAGGAAAGAAAAGAAGCACATCAACCATCCTATTTGTCTTGAGGAGAGTTCATCCAGAGATTGCACAAGGGATTTTTGTACAGAATAGAGCTTCCCCAGAACCCAAGGGCTGACAGAGGGAAATGGCATCCAGGAGGGCAGGGTATCCCATGAAGAGCAAAGCCACATAACAGAGCCAGAGGCGGCCCCAGAGCTGCCAGCACAACTGCCTCTAAAGTCTGCCAAGAAGCCAGAAGCCGCTTGTGGGAAAATATCACTTACCCTTAGCATCTGGGTCCTGTGATTATTATCCAAAGGGATAGAGTGGTAAGATATGGTGAGATAAACAGCACCCCATTAGTCACACCATGCACAGACACACTCACACACACACACAAATACACAAACACAAATATAGGCACACACTCTTGCCACATCTACACATCTACAAAGACACAAATAAGTAGAGCGTGTGTACAAAATCTACATGAATGTGTCTAAATATGTCTGTTTCTCTATACACACAGATATTCACATCTAATTTACAAATACAGACTCTAAAACACAGGTTTGCTCATCATCTATAATCTAGGTCTTAATCTTTCATGAGGTGGGACTTCCTAATGACTTTTGATCAGGAATTTTCGCATATAAAAGATTTGGGATAGTTATTGTCTTTATAGAAGAGAGCCAATAAATACATGGGAAACAATCAGGAAATCTCTGTTTCCAAGAAGTCATTCTAGTGGAAGCTGCTGCCTTGAGAGGACACTTCAAAATGGATTTCTAATCCCAGACAAACCAATTAAAATTTGTCTGAAGGATAATTAAACTACCTTCTCTCTCTCTCTCTGTGTCTTTTGGAAGAGTTAAACCAGTTAAAAGCAATGTCTACCAGTATTGAGTTTGGACATTTTTCCCCATCCCACATTTCTTTTATTCTGTTTGTTAGGGTTTTTGTCGAGTTGTTTGCTCAGGGAATAGTCCTGGTTTGTGCGTACACCTGTGAAATACATGTGTGTTTGCTGGTTTCCAAAGTGAAAAAGAAAATATTGCCTTTTTTTAAAATTTTATTGTGTTCTATGGTATGGTTGGGGGAAGAGGATGGGGACAAAAAAAATCAGGTGGATTTAAAAGTGAGGGACAACTTGCAGTCAAGGAAAAGGTTAGTCACTTCCAAAGATGTTTTTGGTAGTGCTAGGAAAATTTTTGATGTTACCTGTAACTGGATAATGTAGAGAGCCCTAATGTGTTTGACTGACAGTAGTTGGGGAGAAGGTTAGGGGCATGTTTGTGTGTGTGTGTGTGTATGTGTGTATGTGTCTCCATGTCTTCATGTGTGACTTTTGTTTGTAAATACTTGATGTATCACCTTCTTATAATGAAAACCACAGATGCAAATGGGAATGAAATGGATTTTTTTATGTTGTGATTCATTGAAATTATATATAATTTTTAATCCTATTTTCCATAGAATTTGACAATATTTGGATTCATCAAAATTTGATCTCATTATACAAATTTAAAACAGATCCTTTAGAATGATCAGCACAGCTATTTTTGCAATCTGGATTTGGTTAAAACTTTGTGCAAATGCTCATTAGAAGCCATTGAAACAAAATGAAAACATTTTCAGGGGTAAATTTAAATGGCATATTACAAAATGTATATTTCGAAGCCCTCCAATCTATATGCAGTGTTTGTTGTATGAAGGCAGATCTAAAGAAATAAGTATACAATCTTTAATTTAATGAATGATGTTTTAAAACTCACAATTCTCAATTTTATCACCTTTAAAGAAAACCATTTATACTACTTTGCCTCATTTACTGATGGTAAATAATTTTGGAAATATCCATCATCTGAAAAGAAGAAAATATTCAGAAAATCATCAGTAATATAAGTGAATATATAAATGAACTAAATATCATAAATACAATACCACACTCTTCTTTATTTTACATTTCACTGAAAAAGGCAGGACTTTGACCTTACTGGGTTCCTTTTACTTGGAGAACATTTGAAAGAATGTTAACTTCTGTGCAATTATTTATTTCAGATTATTCTATATAAGCAAGTTCTATTAAAATTCAGTTTATAACTTTTAGGCTATTCTCATGCTATAAGTATATTTACATTTTAAAATCTATTACTTGTTTAATCCTAAAATGAATGGTGGAAAAAAAACCTGTGAATTCAAAATGAAGTACATTGTTGGGTATGAGGTGTAGGTTAAGTCAGAGTGGATAAAAACTACTATGTGTTTGACACATAAATATTCTAAACAGTATTTTCCTAAGAGTCAAAAGGTGTGTTGGTGGTGAGATTAGATGATATATTGTTCTGAAAGATATATTCGTATCTATATAGCTATATAAATATATTACATATTATGTGTAAAATATGTGGATATTAATATATGCATATATAATATAATATAGCTATATTATATACACAATAACATAATATCATTTAATATGGCACCATATAATGTATTTAATTGTAGTGCAACATAATGTGATGTATTACAGCAAACAATATCTCTTTCTTTGAATCTTGTAAAGTTACTAGACTTTTTGGAAGAAATTTTAATAAATTCTTTAAATAAGAAAAATATATCTGAGAGATGGGCCAATAATAGAGCAGAAGTATAGAAGCATAGAATAAGATTAACTAAGGGTCTTTCAGAAAATAATAGGTTTGCTTTAATTTCCTCCTGTTTATTTCAAGCCATTTTTATTGGTGAGCTTGTTTTTTACTGAGCAGAGCAAATGAAATACAAAAATCATGAAATACCTATACAGGCTGGCAGTCAGATTAGTTCCTCTGTAAGCTACTTTACCTATCACCCTCTGCAAACATTACCTGAAAAACAAAGGTTTAATCTTTGCTCTAATAGTCGAATTGTTTTTTTGTGGTTTATTTGGTACTTGTGTCATTTTTTTTTTACTATTAATATACTACCTCCACCAAACAATTCCCTGGTGAACTTCTTTAAGTTCATTTCTTATAGATATGGTTTATATAGGCCAGTTTCATTTTTCATTCTGTTTTAATTACATACACACCATGTCCAGATATTATTTGCCCTTTAAGAAATACTCTCTAATTCTAAATATGCATTTTTAATAAGGCACACTTTAATAAGGCATAAAGTTTGATTGTGCAAGCCCCCAAAGGTATAAACAAAAAATGTAAAATGTGGTAAAGATCCTGATTTCCAGTTTTTGTAGCATCAGAGAGTCTTCTTTAACCCTTGAACACCTTTCCATCCCAATATGTACAAAAGAGGATCAGATTCTATTTAGCAAAGCCAATGATATTTTTACTCTTAACTAAGTACATAACCATGATTCTTAGAGATTGCTTTTTTTTCTTAACATACTATTTGAAACTACAGAGCAGTCATCACCTTCATCTGTTCCACATTCCCCTCATATTCTTTAGAACTGTCCAAATTGTATTCGAATTTGCTTATAATGATGTTATATGATGTCCTTGTTGTGATACCTGCATATATGGAGAACTTAATATTGATTTACTATGTCTTTTGCCCATCCTCGAGCAGCCTAGATAGCAATTACAGCTGTTGGTGGTGTCTATTTTGTCTTTTCATAATTGTCATTTCTTGTTCTACTTAAGATTAAAATATGAAAATTGCCCCATGTGCGCATCAACAACACATTAGCCAAGTTATCAGCAATATCCTTGAAGAACCATCATTTTAGCCACAGCTCTCTCCATTACCTTTTCATTTTATTTATGAAAATTGCATGCTGCAATATAAACTTTCAGGAGGAATGTGCTGGGAGATGAGCCTGCCTGACATCATGTCCTCATCCAAATCATTAATATCTTCTTAAGAAATCACCAGGGCTTGTCCAATACCTGAATGACTCGTGCAGATGCCTGTCTCTGGTTTTGCCTCTTCTAGAAAAGGGTTTCCGACAAACAAGATGCTATTTCTTTTCTTTCTTATGTTTTTCCATTTTTTTTTGGTAGCTCTTCCCATAAAGAGATCATTTATTTATGTACAGTGCTCATGCCCACCCAGCCCAGTACAAAGATTTCTGCAGGTAAATGCATTTTTATATTAAAAAAGGAACCTATTAGTGACAGTCATCTCTGACTCAAAGCAGGTATACCTTGTAAAGAGTTGAGAAAGCCTAGCAGAATTGGTGTCAAATCCCAAATCACCCACTGAAAATCAAGTATGTTTGTGGGGGAAACAGAGAGAACCCATATTTCTAAATAGTATAGAGTGTTGTTTTTTTTTTTCCTCCTTTGGGAAATTTGTCATTTCTGTTTAGACTTTTCTTAGAAGTTGTACAGATCTGAGTGGAAAGAAATCTTATCTTATAGTTTGGGATTTGGTTTCTTTCTGAGCATCTCACAGACTCCTGAAATAATAGATGGGGAGTAAATAACTTGGCAAAACCTAAAAATGCTCCCTCTCTATTTTGTGTTGCAAGAATGGGCTGTTCTACCTAGAGATAAATCTAAGAGATAAAGTCTGAGCCAAAGTAGGAGATAAAATCAATGAATGAAAACAGCGCCCATATCTTTGAAACAAACTAAGATTTGAAAGGTGGCCTTTATTTGAAAAGGGTTTCCAGAGTCTGATTTCATTTTTTTAACTTCGCTTTCGCATGCCCCTTTGAAAGAGGCTGTAACAGCAAATAATAAATACACATGCAGTCTGCAGCAAAAATCCACATCTCGCTCCGGTCCGTGGTATGGTGTTTGTTGTTGGTCGTGTTGTTGCAAACTAGCTAATAAAGGCTTTCTTTTTACACAAGAGAATTTTGACAGGGTTGACTCCAGACGGCTTTCCAGCTGAGGTCTGGGGCCTTGCTGAACCTTCAAAATTTTCCCATTTGAGCTGCATCAAAGTGAAGGAAATTCAAGGATCACTAACGTCTCAGATGGTAGCACTTGCCCTAACAACCAAGGTTCAGGAATTCTTTGGAGCGGGCTGAGGTCATTTTTCTCCCCTTTTCTCCTAATGCTTTTCTCTATTAATCAGAGCTCACCGCTCAGATTGGTCTTCAACTTCCTCCCAATCCTTGCTAAGCCTGTCATTTCTAGCTATTATTTACTTTAATGGACTTTGGCTGATCCCTTATGAAGCTTTGGATCTGAGAATAATAAGGCTGGAGAGGAACGGGCACAGACATGGGTGTGGGTTTGCCTGCAGATTAACCGTGGCAGATGGGTTTTAGTGTGGTTTCCTGTGTGCAGAGTGTTGATTGAGAGGGTGTAATGAGAGAGGTGGTGTCCCTCCGCACAATAGCTGCAACCACCTCATTGCCCTGCGCTTCTAAACAACCCCATTTTTCTAAACCTTTCGGTTGTGAAATTTTAGGAAGTCAGAGCACAAGGACAAGTAAATAAACAACTGTAAATAACCATGAATGTTAATCCAACACTAATTGGTCCCTTCTTTCATTATGAGTCCATTTTGCTCAGTTTTTTTTTTTAATTCCAAGCAAATTAATGGAAGAAAGTTTAAGCTTTACGTAGTTTTTGTATGGCTGACTAGATGAGTTCTCTAAAACTTCTACCCTTTTCTCTTATTGGCTCTGGCAGCCAAAGGGAATGCCACAATCATTTGGTTATGCTTCATCTTTGATCATTTCAGGAAAATTGGTTTGGATGAAATTAGCAGGCAGTTAGAAGGTGGATATATAAATAGAAATATTATAAATATGTATGTATATATATATATTAAAATAACAGCAGGACAAGTACTTAATTCTTACTATGGTTTATGGAAGAGTCGGGGCCATTCTTTAGTTTGCATCCAAATGCGGGGAACAACTGTGCAATTAAAATATTTTTGTTATAGGTGCTCTCAAAAGGTCTTTTTTACACATTCCCCATTTTAAAGATTTTACTTAATTCCTCCCTTTCACCGATGGATTAAATCACAACTATTGATTCTTTTCTTCCTTTGGGGCTTTCCCCATCTGTCTTCCTGCTTTCATCCCAGCACCCCTTGGGCTCAGAGGAGAGTTCTGTAAAAGGAACTGCTGAAACCTGGAGAAGACTCTGGGTCACGTTTGTGTACAAGAGTTTAAATTTTTAGTGACAGTCTTCTCTCACTGCAGCCTGAAAGTTTCCACACAGCGCTGCACCAGAGCACCACCAATTATCCTCCTTCTTTGAAAACCATTATCAAGTTTTTCAAAACTTCTTTTTTCTCACTGTTGTCATTCAGTGAAAAGGGAACTAACCACCATGTCAAGACAACTCGGCTGCCTAGCAACAAAGGGCCACATTTCAATTCTGACTTGCTTCTGGACTTGACTAATGGAAAGTGACTGTGTTAAGCCAGTCACAAGAGTTGTTTGTCACTTGTGAAATGCAAACAAAACTATATTGTTTTTCCCAAGTATTGGGTGTGATTGATGTAAAGATTTACAGTAACATCATTCATTTTCCCTTGTGTTTTAGCAGGATTGATGTCATATCTTTTCATGCTTTATTAAATGCTTTTAAAAGGTTCAAAAAACATGACGCTTTTTGTCCTTTAAAGAGTCTAAAGAGGGTTTTTTTCTTCCAGTGAACTAGAGACTCTAACAACTTGTGAAATTTAATGAATCTATTCAACATGTGTCAGCCACGTCAATAAATAATTTAATAAGAAATCATCATCCATGAAGGGGAACGTATTTCCAAACAATCAGAAGAGAACAGACCAGACCAAGGTCAACATGCCAGGGGTGGGGGGTGGGGGGAAGTTAAGCTTTTAAGTTGCAAGCAGTAGAGTTTGTTTTTATCAAACTTTCCCACAGTTGGCTATGAAAAACAGCAGGTTGTCCAGAATACAGTTTTAATTGCAAATGTGCACAACCATATATTGGAAGATATTTGTCAGTTATAGCCCAAGATTATTGAAAATATTAAAAGTCAGGGAAAAGGAGCTGTTTGTCTGGTCTGAGGGCAACTGTGCTTATAAACAACTTGGCTCTAATTATCTGAAAATCATTTTTGTAAATCACAAACATTTTATGGCCGTTGCCTGGGGGAAAAAGACCCAGTAAAACTGTCTCTATCTCATGCCAAGCTTGGAGACCCTTAATTTACTAAATGCACTGAATTAATATAGTTTCCTAACTGATTTAAGGAAAAAAATTACTAGAATGATTTTTAAAACATCTAGGATTTTATTATGATCAATCTGAGAAGTATCAATCTAAATAGAAACTGTAAATAAAGATCGTTTCCTGCGTATGTGAGTTACACTACGATATATAATAATCAAAGAATGCAATCAATGCAAAATAGAGAGCAGATGCTCAAAGGATAGTCTCAGAACTGTTGAATCCTATATTAGCAATATGAAGTGTCTGTTCTGCAAATCTAAAATAGATACCTTTTTCTTAAGTAATCTTCCAATTCCTCAAAGTTTTGAAAATCTCAACCTTAAAACTGGTAAAGTACACTTTAAAAGCATCATGTGTAGAAAAATAAATTCCAAAAAATACATATGATAAAAAAATAACTGAAAACTTGGAGCCTTAAATAGTTTTATTTCACAGTGAACAATGGGGTGCTGAAAATTAACAGAAATAAGCATTTATTCAGTGCCTAATTGTACAAGGATGTACGCTAGGCACAGGAGTTACAGAAATAAAACCATTATAGTCCCTTTTCTAAGATAAAGTTAAAGGAACTAGGATCATTCAGCTTGGAGAAGAAAAAGCTGGGGGTTGATTTAGTAACAGTCAAGGGTTGTCAAGAGCCTTATGTGAAGAATAGCAACCAGCTGTCTTTTATCTCCACTAAGAAATGAACCAGGAGAAATTGGATTAAATGGAAGCATGAGGGATTTGAGTTAGCCATAAGGAAAAGTCTCCTGGAAGCTCTTATGGATGTAGGTTATAAATGTCTTGCTCCAGAGCTGCTGCTTTGTTTCATTTTTAATAGGATCTAGTGTTATTTTTTTAGGGTAATAGAAGTATATTTTTTCTTTTATACAGTAGATAGACTATCTGACCTCTGAAATTTCATCCTACAAAAAAGGAAAAAAAAATTCTATTAAAACTAGGAAATTGTAATAAGGTTAATTAGGGAACTCTCTAAATTGTTAGCCAAAAATTGGACAAGCCAATCAGGAGACTTCTGTGTTATCAAAACAATTTCCATGTCCCTTAGCAAGGAATGAGAACTCATGCCCAGCTCTCTCCTTGCTACCTCATAATCATGATAAGTTAATTGTTCTATTTGAAGTCTCTCTTTTGTTATTAAAATAAACGAATACATTTTTTTCAAAGATGATGGGTAGTTCTGGAGGAAAGTCATTTGAGAAAGGATGGCAATCTCTGCAGCTTGCTTTTTTTGTTTTGTTGTTTTAAACGAAAAGGTCATTTTCCAAATAAGTCTAATAGTTACAACCAACCAAAAATTGAGACCACAGAGAATAGGAGATGGCAATCATTTCTTAGAAATTGGAGAAAATTTGATGTTTTCACAAACCACTGGGCAGGAAATCTCAAGGGAAATATGGGTGGTCATGGGACTTTCAATGGCTAAAACCATCCTTGCTTCACATTGGTCATCTTGGCATCTATCTTTTGCCCTCACACAAACTCTCTGCCACCACCACTCTCTCCTACCCTCTTTCCATTTCTTACTCTTTGAATAATAAACAAAACCCTTGCTTTGACAACTGTTTATAGAAAGTGTCTATCAATTGTGATACAGCATAATACAGTGCCTAGAGAGACAGCTTTAAAGCTAGGATGACCTGGATTCAAATCACATGTCTGAAACAAACTGACTGCAAGACCCCTCAGCTTATCTTCTCAGTCCTCCAGACCACTCTCTTAGACCTTAAATTGCATAGATATCCTCTGCATTGAGAGAAGGAGATTCCTTTACCATTGAAATAACAGGTAGAGGTCACCTCCCTGCCACCAAGATACCATTCATCATCTTTGTGACTGCCAAACTACAACACTCCTCCTGGTAAACCACTCCTTTAGATGACCTCTCTCTCCTATAAAAATGCAAACTCTTTGAGGGCAGAAACTTTTATATGTCTGTCCCTAGTACTTGGCACTGAGTTAAGTTCATAATATTTTTTTTAATCCAAACAGTGATTCATTCACTACTTGAATTTTGAGCAGAAAATAATGAAAGTTGGGTATTTTGGGAAATTTTCTTATCAAAGTTATGAAATTTGGGAATATGTATATATTGTATATGCATAGCTTATATAATGTGTATATTATTATGCAAATACAATTATATTCATATATTTTTATGTTTTACAGCATGTGTAACTTAAATATTTTTGTACTTTTTTCAATCAACAAATATAAATATTCAAACTAGCAAACTTGTCAAAGCTCCCATATTTATCAGTGTATATTTTGATGCTCAGGAAAAAATCCAACATGACATAATGATGAATGCAACCACAAAAATGTCAAAACTTTCATTTTCCTTTCTTTAACCTTGTTTATAAAATTATTTTATCCTCTGTTTTTTTTTTTTCAGTATTAGATCTGCGATCTTATTATCTTCCCTTCTGCTCCTCCACTTCCAATTTATTCCAATGACCTGTAAGCCATTGGTTGGATTCATGATGATGTGGTGTATTTTTGAAATTTAGGTGGGTTTCATGTTTGACTCAGTATTGCAGAGTTAACCACTTCGAGATATAAAAGATCACATGTTCTTATCTCCTTGAGATCCTAAGATAAAGTGAAAAAAGGTAAATAATTCAGAAATTGCTGATTCTTTAAAATTAGGTATTTTTTATTGTCATTCTAGTGAACATAGTTGAGGGATAATCGCTGAATTCACTCCCAAATAATAAACATTTTACATTTAAATAAATAATGAAACTTAAATTATGATAAAAATCATCATATTCTATAAGGTAAATTATGAGTATTTACCTTATAGAATATGATGATTTTTTACAGTGCTTTTCTGTGTAGGAAAAAATATACATAGTCAAAGGACTTGGATTCTGATCTCAAAGGTCTGGTACTTAGGACTTTGATGGCACTGGGAAAGTCATTCGCCTCTATGGGCATCATTTACCTTGAGTTTCTGTAGCCTCCTTAGCTCCATCTGCATCACCTGTTAAATAAAGACTATGTTAGACATACTCTGAGCTACCTTCCATATTTTATTCTATGATCTCATGTTCCTGTGTATAGTGTGGGTTAGGGAATTTGATCTCTTGGAAAAGCCATTGTACTAATATTGATTGGTTTGAACCCTTTCAAGGTAGCTTTATAAGGAACCTGTTTCCTGGTCATTGATTTTTATTGCCCCTTTAGCCCTGGTGAACACTTTCAAAAATAATCAGAATGATACAAATCTTTAATATCCTTTTAGACCCAGTAAACACTTTTGATAGGTGCTTGGGTTAATCCACTGCAACCTGTCTCACTATTGGAGGTTCAGCTAAGGGCATCTGCCTATCTCAGAGAAACAACCTATTCATGTATTCATTAAATGATTTGAAAAAAAAGTCGTTAAAGGCATTCACATCTTCCTTTTCATCATTCTGGAAAAGGGGATAATGGTAACCACTTAACCTGTTGGACACCATTCTTTCCCTTAAGATCAAACAGAAGATAGAGAGCTGAGACTGAAGTCTGGAAGACTTGAATTCAAATTTGACCTTAGATAAAGGCTGTCTGATCTTGAGTGAGTCTGTCTACCACATTTTTCTCATTTGTAAAAAGAGGAGGTAATAGCACTAACTTCCAAAGTGATTATGAAGACAAAATACATATTCATCAAGTGCCTTGCAAACCTTAAAGAGCTACAGAATATTATAAGAATATTGTCTAGACCTGGGAGACATAAGATGGTAAAATAGATAGAGGGTTGGCTTTGAAGACAGGGAGATTTTAATTCAAGCCCTGCTTTTGGCGCATGCTGACTGTAAGATTATTAACTTAACCTGTTAATGCTCCCAAATGATTCTCTAACATTATAAATAACAATGGAATGGCTTATCCATCTCCTTTGGGGAAGTTCCATCTACTGATGAAATCATAGGACTGTATGGAAACAATGAGAGAATTAGCAGAGAAGCACCAGGGAAATCAAGTGTTCTATGGAGTTTCAAGTTGAGTCTTCTTGTATTTTACAGTGGTAAAAGTTGACATGAAGTCAGATGATGTAGATTAGAAACTCAATTCTGACACATTAGTTTTACGACTGGGGGTAAATCACTTAATAATATCTTTAGGACCTCCACTTCTTCATCTATAAAATGGGGATAACAATACTTGCAATTACCTTGAAACTCCCCTGGATGATAGGATCATAGAATTAGTGCCTAAAGGAATTATAAATCATCTAATTCAACCTCCTTGTTCAGATAGGCAAATCATAGGTTAATAGCTCTGGATTTGGAAGAGACTTCTAAAGCCTTCTACTCCAACTCCTTTATTTTATAAATGAGAAAAGTAAGACACCACAAGGTAAGGAGACATTCTTAAAGTCACACAGGAAGTGCCAAGAAAGTATTCAAAATCTGCTTTCATGATTCCAAATCCAATATCTTTATTTCCCCTACATAGCACCCAAGATAAAACAGATAATAAATAGGAGTGTCAGGATTCAAATCCAAGTCCTTTACCTCCAAACTCAACCTTTTTTCTTTTACACACTACACAATGATAACTTATACTTATATCATACTCCCCATATAGGAGAACTTCTGATTCTCACAACAATTCAGTTCTGTCTATAGTGCAAATATCACTGGTGTAATGTGCCAGACAAGTCTGAGAAAATCCAGGATAGGCATGAAACGGCATAGCTAAGAGTAGAATTTGCTAGCTCTTTCCCCAGTCTGTTAATTCTGCCATGATTCCCTTCAGGCACAATAGTTTGTTATTTATAAATGCTTAAGGAAAGCCTCAAACAAACAATACAAATAAAACTTCAAATAAAACATAATAGTAATCTCCTTCCCTACCCACTCCCAATACAATAAAGTTTTCATTACCTGGGATTTTGTATCATGAACATAACAGACCAAAACTGATGGAATTTTCATTGGTTTATGAGAAATTATGCTGTCCAGAAATTCAGCATCAATTTCCATGTGATTTAAAATGGGGATTTTGAAAAATGTTTCCTTTCTTGCTCCAAGATGTTGATTGCAAAGAAATATTTGGTATATTTAAAAGTAACATTTGGCGTTTCTGAAATGTAAGATTTTTTTTCTTTTTTCAAACCATAGTTTCTTTAATTGTGTCCTGATTGAATTCTACTAGCTGGAGAATTTTTTCTGCTTCTTCTACAATCAATTCCATTGGAGGAAAGGAAGGAAGGAAGGAAGAAAGGAAGGAAGGAAGGAAGAAAGGAAGGAAGGAAGAAAAGAAGGAAGGAAGAAAAGAAGGAAGGAAGGAAGGAAAGAAACAGAAAGAAAGCAAGCAAGCAAGAAAGAAAAAGCAAGCAAGCAAGCAAGCAAGAAAGCAAGCAAGCAAGAAAGAAAGAAAGAAAGAAAGAAAGAAAGAAAGAAAGAAAGAAAGAAAAAGAAAAAAGAAAGGAAGGAAGAAAAAGAAAGGAAGGAAAGAAGAAAGAAGGAAGAACATTTTTTAAAGGGATTCTCCAATTTAGGACAAATTGTATTCCAATAATTCCTTTTTAGGCCAGTTGTTTGGAACCCAGAATGCATCTTTTTCAGAAATTGTATAGCTAGATCATTAGGGGGAAATGCAATCAGAATTCCAAAATGTAATGCAATAGAACAGAATTCTCCCGAAGATAAACTAGAAGCATCTTCATTGTACTTCTAAGACAATGTGTGCCAGTTATTACTCTGTTGCAAACTAAATATGGGGCCAAGATTCCAGACTAAAATTGTAAGGGACCTTACTTTTATATATGAAAATTCAAGCACAAAGAATGGAAATTACTCAGCCAATGTCTCCCAACTGCCTCCAAAAATGATCTTTGTTTAGGTCTGAGAAGCAGTTCAGTTCAGACCTTGGTTTCCTGTGTCACTCATGTTTTTCTTCTGTCTGAGTTTTCTCCTCATCTATTTTATTTCCTAATGCTACCTATTGCTTGCAGCAAAATTCTCTTTCCTTTCATCACCCACTTTGTAATAAAGCAGTCTCCTTTCTCCTCCCCTACCCAGGAAATGAGAATATATCTTTGTCAAAGTTTTCAGTTTTGATTTTTTTTCAAATTGTGCTGCCATCAACAGTTTGAAACAAAGGGTAAGCAATGTCCCTACCATTCACTTCTCATCTTTTATTTGAAATCCTTTAGGAAAAGAGAGATAATCAATAATTCAATCAATCTATAATCATCTGTTCTATGCCAAACACTGGATCAAACATGAGGAATATAAAGCAAAATCAAAGGGTGGCAGGCCTCAAGGAACTTACAATTTAATGGGAGGCAGAATATACATGTAAGTCAGTGCAAATAAGACAAGGGTGAAATAGAGGAAATATATCCTTAAAGGACTAAGTCAGATAAGGAAAGTGGGGTTTAGGCTATCTTAAAAGAAACCAAAGATTCCAAAGGGAAGGAGAAGGAAGGCGAGCATTCTAGATACGTGATAAATAGGGGAACTTTGTTTATACACTAAAATAAAAAAATACACTAAAATAAACATAAAAACCAGTCTTTCTTAAGCATTATGTCATAGGGTAGAAATTAAGGTTGGGGACTACAGAGACAGGTGAGGAATAGGGGATGCTGGGGGGTCTGAACTAGAACTGAAGGAATGACAGTGATGTTTTTCCTCCTTTCTGTCCCCTTGATCACCAGTAGTACTAGCACTATAAATATAGATCTGGCTTGTTAATTATTTTTTCCAATAATGAAAATAAATTTTCTTTTACATCAACCTATCATCATTGGGAAAGGAAAGAAAAAGAAAACCTTTATAACAAATATGCACAGATAAGCAAAACAAATCCCTACATTGTCAATGTTTAAAAGAAAGTTGTATCATTCAGTTTTTTGATTACATCACTTCTCAGCCAGGAGATAGATTTCACACTTCACCATCCACCTTCTGGAATAATGATTGGTCATTATGTTGTTTAGAGTTCTTAAGGGTTTCAAACTTGTGTCTGTTTTTATAGTGTTTTGTTTTTGTAAATTATATTCTCCTTGTTCTGCTCACTTTACCTTGCAACAATTCATACAAATCTTTCCAGATTTCCATGAAACATCCTTTTCCTCATTTTTATGGTACAATTATATTCTATATTAATATACAATAATTTGTTAAGTCATTCTCCAAAACTAATAGATACTTTTAATTTTCACTTCTTTCTTACTATAAAAATTACTGCTATAAACTTTTTTTGTATAGATGGGTTCTTTTCCTCTTTTCTTGGTATCCTTGGGGTATTGGTTTAATAGTGGTATCCCTGAGTCAAAGGGTATTCATACTACAATAATTTTGGAGGATAGTTATAAATTGTTTTCCAGAATGATAGGTTAACTTCATATTCCAGCAATACATCATTGTGCCCATTTTATTTCAGGCTCATCCAGCATTTGTCTTTTTTTTTTTTCTTTTCAATTTTAGAGGGTTTTTTTTCTGGCACTAGTACATGCAGATAATATGCAGATTTTTTTTAGGATAGGTGGGACAGATCCTAGGAAGCAGCAGGATCTTTTGCAGTAACCAAAATATCAGAGATGTTCCAAATTCCCTCATGGGAGATGGAATGCAAATTCCAGTGTCTATCTGGCTATAGTCCCAGTGCCCAAGTTCCCAGATGGCCAAAATAGATGGAGTAAGTGAAGGGTAGTATCATAGATCTTGGAGATCATTTAGTCCAAGTCTCCTCATTTAACAGATGAGCAGACTAAGTGCCAAAGGGAGAGGTGACTGGTTTAAGATCACACCAATAGTAACTGGAAAAGTCAGGATGATTCAAAGCCATCTGAATTTACTTTTCTTCCATGTTGCTCTAAGTCAGGGGTTGACAACATATGGCTCTCGAGCCATATCTGGCTCTTTTGAGGGCCAGATATGGCTCTTTCTGCAGGAGCCATAAAGTCCATTTTTTTTTCAGGCGCTGTTACAGAAGCGGCACTGTGAGTACTGTACGGCTCTCACGAAATTATATTTTAAAAAAATGTGGCGTTTATGGCTCTCATGGTCAAAAAGGTTGCTGACCCCTGCTCTAAGTAAGGTCTTGCCTGTACATTAAAAAGTTTAAAAACTTCAGAAAATTCCCAGATTATTATGAACACTATTCCATATTGCCAACTTACAGTAATCAAGCAATTTGAACATTCCTTTACAGCTTATTATAATGATGTTTTATTAGTATTTCCATTTGAATGACCAAGAATTAAAAAGGCACTAACAGTGTATAAGTGATACTAGTTTCATTCATGTGTACATTAAGTGCTTTATTCATATCCATATAGAAACACAGAATCATGAATCTGAAAAGAGGATATACATTCCAGGCTCCTTAGGGCAACATCTCTACATATTGTCTTCTGGCTTGTTTCAATTTGGAAATTGCTATTGATGGGTAATTCAGTTGTTTCAGTCATGTCTGACTCTTCATGATCCCATCTGGGTTTGTTTGTTTGTTTGTTTGTTTTTTTTGGCAAAGATACTAGAATGGTTTGTCATTTTCTTCTCCAGTTCATTTTATAAATAAGAAAACTGAGGCAAATAGATTTTAGTGACTTGCTTTACAAGGTAACTCATTCATTAAATTTGCTACTTATTGCTGTTATTATCCAGTTACCTCTAGGATTAAATGTGAAATTCTCTGTTTGGCTTTTAAAGCCATTCACATTCTATCCCCTTCCTACATTTTCAGTCATCTTACACTATTCCCCTCCATCTCCTGTATTCTATTATACAGTGACACTGATCTTCTTGCTGTTCATAAAATACAACACATGCCTAACATGCCTAGAACACTCTCCCTTCTCATCTTCTTAGCTGTCCTAGTTATGTTGCATTCTCATCTCTAATTACACCCTTTAAAAGAATCTTTCACCAATCTAAGATTGCTTACCATTACTTTCTCTCTCTGCTTCTCTGACTTTCTTTTTACACACACACACACACACACACACACAAATGCAGAGTTTACAGGCTTCCTTCCTTCTTTAGAATGTGAGTTCCCTGAGGGCAAAGCCTTTTTATGTCTTTTTTTTTTTTGTATCCAAAGTTAAGAACTGAATCAATGCTTTTTGATTGGCACATTGACTCTTGAATACTTTTCCAGTAATCTATAATTTCATTGCCCTGGGCGCTCCCTCCATCACTGAAGATAGCTACTTATCTATAATTTAGTAGATAGATATCAAGTGTTGCTTTGGATTAAAAGTAATAATAATAACTTCATTCCTCAAATTGATGATAAAAATCTCCGAATGCTGTCCATCATTGGCACTTATTCAAACCCTCTTCATTCTGGAAAAGTTTAAGAAGATTTGAACTCAAATAAAGAATTCCCTTTAAAGCTTCAGTAACATCCCTTCTCGCAGTCCCATTTCTGCTACTAGTCCCTCCTCAAAAAAATACCAATAACCTGAGTAAAATTTCCTAAAAGTAGGAAATGTGTCGGATACCTACATAATTTTATCTTAGAAAAATAATATATATGTGTATATATATGTGTGTGTATATACACACACACACACTTACATATATATATTTCTTTTTTAGCGGGCAAGGTAGCAATTTCTTGAGTCTCCATTCTTATAAAATGTTCACCTATTTGACTACAGCTGAAGATATTTTCAAATATTTTTATAAATTCCTTACTTGATCTTTGTATTATGTCTATGCCCACCAAGATGGAAGAATTTCTATTCTAATTCCAATGGTCATATACCCATGCATATGTATATATATATATATATGCACATATGCCATATATATGTATACATATATAACTATAAAATAAAATATAAAAATAAATAAATAAAATTAAAAATATAAAATTAAAAAAGAAAAAGAAAACTATATAATAAACATATAATAAACCATATATATATATTTCATTCATATGATATGTATACATCCATATACACAGAGATATATAATTTAGATATTGTGGTCGAAATTCTTATTGGTGTTATTCTGCCTATCAATCCCTAGATACATTATTGGAGACAACTGGAACCTCATGTCATTTCATACTGGAACACCAATAGGTTCATAGCTTTGTAGATCTAAAACTATTAGGAATCTCAGGTTAATTAATTGCACAAGTTAGTAAGAGTCAGTTCTAGATTTGGAACACAGATCGTCTTAAATTCAAAGCTAGTCCTTTTCCCTCTGTGCTATGAAAGCACTAGGTGACCTCAGTTTATTTAGCTGAGTTAATATTCATTAAGCATTTACTCTTTATGAAACATTATA
>NC_058132.1:635522231-635622927 GCF_016433145.1 Gracilinanus agilis
CTAGAGAAGGAAATAACAAACTACTCCAGGATTTTTGTCATGAAAACCCGAAATGGGATTATAAAGAGTTGGGCATGACTGAAAAGTATATATATATATATATGTGTGTATATATATATATAGATAGATAGATATAGATAGATAGATAGATAGATAGATAGATAGATAGATAGATAGATAGATATGTACGTAATGAAAAAGTCAGCTAAAAAAGTTTTTTGGGAATCACTGAAAGCAAATTTTCCAAGGGCAATCAAATCCACTCCTGTCCTCACATTTTATTCTAGGTCCAGCACATTGTCCACCTTCAGGAACTGTCCAAGAATATCTTTTGTTGGACCTATAATCTGAGAAGGAATAGATAGGCTATTGTTTGTGGCAATGAAGGGAGTTCTAATGCCAGAAAGATTAGGAATTTATTAAAATATGGGTGAATCATCTCATTACAAAAAGTCACACCCTCAGCAATAAAAATTTGGGGGGCTAAAAAACCTGAGTGACTGGATCAAAGTCATAAATTGTTTGGTTTCTACCTCAATGGATATAATATTTACAATAGTGAAAATTGAGTTTTTGAATGACTAAAGTTGATTTAGTTTATAATTACATAAAAGATCTGATTTTTAGAATTTCTCAAATAATGTGGATAGTTATCTCTTTTTATGTACATACATGCTGGAGCATAATGGAGGGGACTATACCCTTCTCCCTCTCTCCACTCCTGAGCACATTTTCCCCATCACTCGCCCCTCTGCCCAGCAGCCCAATGGAAGTGCTTCTTCTCTCACCTGTATGGGGTAAGGTGGGCGGTCCACATGTGTCTACAGTTTGGGCACTCAGTTTCTAAAAGATTCACCATCACTGGCCTATACACACATGGACAAATATTTTTGTGTCCTATTTATTTTATCTTTATTTCTTGCATTTACCTTCTAATATTTCATACTTTTTCCCTTAGTTATCTACTTTTTACCTCCTATATTAAATAGTGATGAGTTTTTCTACATTTTATTATGAAAGAAAACTTTCATGTTGAATTTTCAACTGCTCAGTTTAATGAAATAATATTACTCAAGTTCTCACTCAAAGAGATAATTAATTCTTTATATTATAACAGTGACTTCACTAAATGGAGCCCTTGGGGATGATTTGCTAAGACCAAAGAAATGTAAAAGGAATTTTCTGAACATAAATCAGAAGAGTTAGATTAAGAGAATCCAAGACACAAGTAAGAAAATATGAATTCAAAAGACAAACAAAGATGCTTAAATGCCTTTTTGGTTTAGTAACTATAATTTTCACCACAAAAGAGCTAAAAGAAACTCATTCAGCTTCAGACAGTTCTTCCTGTAAGAAAGGAGAATTCCATTGAAATCAAAGATCAGTATTTGGTAACAGAGGGCAAAACTGGTGTCAATGACCAGCAGAAAGTACTTGCTTAGTGGATAAAAATCAGCTCCTTTGATGACCTTACTAGAAGGTATTAGTAATTCTTCCACATTGGAAGTCTGAATTGTCCTGGATATATATTCCCTATGAGTGTACTTCACCATTCATGATCTTTTTTCACCTCTGTTCTTTAGAAGTATTTCCTCTTGCAATGGTGATGTGTGAGGGAGCTATAGGGGTTCCTAGTGGTACTATCTGTACAAAACAATGGTTTCTGGCCATCTTGCTATGATGTTTCATTAAATGTCTTCTTATTTGAACTCATGTATTCTCTGGCTGTCTGGCCAAAAAATAAATAAATATATAAACAAACAAATAAATGATGTGGACCCATGAGCTCTGAGCTAAGTGGAAGTTGAAACAGGCTTAAATGTACCTTGAACCAAAGGTAGCATACATTGAGATTTATATATAAGAAGGTTCTCTTGAGTGCTGTAATTCATAGTATAAAAGATATTCCTTCCCTCCAATAAAGAGTCAATAAATTAAGTAAAGTGTATGGATATAGTAAGGGAGGAGAAGGAAACCATGTAGAATATATTACTGTGTACCATATCAGAGACTCAGACCTAAGAGCCAGTCTAAGAGGAAGTAGTAGCAATGTCATAAGGGAAAGAGCTAGGTTTAGAATCCATGTCATCTGACTAAATTTAGTTTTCTTTTCCTATCTCCTTTTCAAGAAAAAAGGAAAATGGGCTCCTTTACACTGAGTGATTATAAAACCTAGTCCCACTATTACATAATTTCAGTATATGAATCATCAGAAAACTTATGAAACTCATTCACAAAGCTAATACAGCCAAAGAATATGATAACTTGAGATAAATATATGTTTCTGATAAGTTCTACTTGACATTTGGATGCACTTTAGAAAAAAATGTAAAGGGAAGAAAATAGAAAAAATATTAATTGCCAAGTTGATAAAATTACAAATTATTAAAGGCTTCTCCCTTGGTTTCCATAAGGAGTAAATCTATGAAATTATCATAACAAGCAATTGAAAAATATCAAGAATTTCAAAGCTGATTCCCAAGTGATAAAATAGAGCCCACGTTAGTCATTGGCCAATACCTAGGCAATGTTTCACCTCTCTAAAAATGACTGAACTTGATGTCGCTGCCTTTCATATTAATACTCTTTTTTCCTTAACAAGCTTTAATTTTAAGATAGGTTTGGTTTTATCTAAATGTTAATCTAAGAAGTCCCCAAGAGTTCTCTTGTAATGGTAGCTTTTCATGACCACTCATCAAATAAGGTGCTGTGATAAATATCAGTCAGCATATTACTCTTTAAACAAAATGTAAAAGTGAAACATGTATTTGAATATGAGTGACTTCTTCCCTTCATGTTATATATTAATATCAGTTTAACCCAAGCGGTTGAAGTTAGACTCTTTGCTGGGTAGCCGTCTGTTTTTAATGAATATCTGGGGTCCATTTTTTTAGTTAAGCTTTTCTTATTGTGTTTGTATGTTGCTATCTGCATAATTGCTCAAAGACTTTGCTGCAAAATTAATATCCTCACTGTGAACAAGAGAACAGGGCAAAAACCAAGATGACAGAGGCTGAAACGAGGTGAAAGGCAAATCCAATTTTTCCTTGCACCATAGAAACCTCGTCAGGACCAGCTTTATCTGGTAATCCACATTTAAACTTTAACCTGTAGGGGGGCTCTTTGTGTTAGTTAATGTAAGCATAAAAGGAGCCTGAATCACTAATCAGATTAATCATATTTTGTAAGACTCAAAAGGTTCATTAAAAGGACCTGGTATCCAAGTTACACATTTTAAGAGGGGTGGGGGGAAGTTTTCTATGAAGAAAAGAGTAACTGTGAAATTCCTGAAAGTTGGATAAAATTTGGTCCAACAAATAAAATACCAAAACCCACCCCCTGCCCCAGTCACAGAATTCCCTGTCTTCACATAGAATAATCAGGTTAGTTATTTCAGTCTATTGGTTTGGATAATATGAAAACAATATATTTTTAGATATTATAAATTTATATTTCATCCTTTTTGATATTTCTGCCAGAGGTCTGCACTTTTCTGGTTAAACAGACTTCCTACTGCTCATTGATTAAATGTAGATGATGTCTATCATCCACTTTAGGAAGTTAATTAGTTATACAATTAAGGACAAGAATTGGGGATGGCAAACACCTCCCAATGATAATCAAAAGAGTTGAAGGTAGTTCTTGGGAGGTGTTGGAGTTCTGCATCAATACTAGAGAAACTGTCTCTAAACCTTT
Organism: Gracilinanus agilis; assembly: GCF_016433145.1. Taxonomy (NCBI): domain Eukaryota; kingdom Metazoa; phylum Chordata; class Mammalia; order Didelphimorphia; family Didelphidae; genus Gracilinanus; species Gracilinanus agilis. The sequence goes on from NC_058132.1 coordinate 635,525,928, forward strand.
TGTTTGTCTGGGTGCAAAAGGTGGGAGGGGAAGTACTATAGAAAAGCTTTTTTTGATAATCAAAGCATGGTTATCTGGAGTCATTGTTTCATTAGAGTCCTACATAGTGAGTAGAGGAAGTAAAACCTTGGAAATGTGCAAATGAGTTTTGTAGCTGTCAAACTGTATTGAAGACTAAGTCACAAGGAAACTCCCCTTTGAAAATTGAGATCTTGGACTTCAAGGAAAATTCTCCAGCATATGCTTTGGTGCATTGATGCATTTCTAACAAAACCATTGCAACAACAAAAACAGTAAGAATAATCAAAAATAAAAATAAAAAATTGGCTCATGGTAACTCACAAGAAGCACGCCATGTGATTCCCACATCTAACATGGAGGAGGGAAAAATAGCTTCATTATTTTCTTATTGTAAAGATCACTTTTCTCAAACACCAGTTCAGAAGATTACATATCCATACTCATCCTGTCCCTTGATCTAAAACTGCCCACACACAAACTGCACATCAAAATATACTTATAAGTCTTTCTATCCAGGTCAGGCTAAGTTGATATGTCAGAAAAAAAATCTCCTTTATCTATATTCTGCCCACACACAGGGTGGATATTCTTGAATTTTTAGGGATCAAATTACATGGCACAGAAACAAAGCCCATAAACAATCTTCCAGCTTCTAATGTGAGAAATAACAATCACCAGATAAGCTGTTATTAAGACAGACGAGTTCTTCGCTGTCATATCCACAAAACTGTCAGTCAATTCAACAAGAGCCCAATTCAAGGGTTTCCAGATTTATAGACAAGCTCAGGAAGTGAAAGGGGGGCCATTCTTGAGTTTATTCATGAATAAGAAAAGTTTGACTCTAAAACCATCTCTTAACATATTTCTATGGAGCCTATCACCATGACATCCAGGCACCACATACAGCCTCCATACATGACAAAACAATGCACAATTATGCTTCATTTCAGGGATCTGCATTTTGGCTGCTGCTCCGAATTGTTTGCTCCCTTTCAAGCCCCTAAATATTTATGGATGGTAACTTCTGGCATAAAGGAGAAAATGTATATTACCAATTGCCCTTAGAGAAATTAAATTCACTATATCTAGAATTTGGATTTATTTTACTTATAGCCACATAACATAACAGGTCATCTCATTTTTGAAGTATCTGACTTAGAATATATGAATTTTTCTGGTTCCCTAATATAATGCATCCATCCACTTCATTTTTGGTATCCAAAAGAGGATAGTAGTGATGCTATGATTTTGCATGAATTTTGTTTTTCCCCAGAGTTTTAAGCATCCTTGTGCTACGTTGAGAGTCACATACAGCCAACTATCTCACATATTTTACTTGGTGCTACAAAACACAGTCTCACACAAGCCAATATTCAGGCTATTTCAGTCACAGGGTCAAGTCTCCCCAAGACAAATGAATGAAAGGTATTTATTTATAGTCTTCTAGGAAATGCAGATCAGGTATATACAATTTGAACAATGCACTCAAATACCTCCAGTTCTATTCCTATTTGAGTAATTTTATCTCCACTAAGATTTTGTTTTCCTTTTCCTTTTTCTTCTTGAATGAATTATGGCAATTTATGCCTAGCCCAACCCCATCAACTTACTGATAGCAATGAGAGTGAAAAGAAAGGAAAGTAAGCTCATCAGTGATCATACTCCCAAGGCTTGTAATAACCAAATCATTTAATGAGCTAGAAATGATTCAGAATCATACAATTTGGACTGCCATTTCTGGTCATTCCTGATATAGTTTCCAGGCTCTTCACTTAGTCAATTAGTCTAGGGCAGTATTTTTTTTTGAGGGCAGGGACACTAGGAGGAAGAGGGGGGGAAGCTTTACAACTATAAAAACCTTACATGGCTGCTTCCAAGGAAAAATTTCCCCTTGGAAAAGAGAGCAGCTGGAGAGACATCTGTGGGCTGAGCAGAGAGCCCTAACAGAACAATTGTTCATACATCTGTGGAAATAAAATAAGTGATGGATAAAATGTAAATTAAGAGTGAGCATTTTGAAGATACTATTTTAAAATGTATAAGACAACATAAAACTGATGTGCATAAAAATATCCTGGCTACCTTATTATTGGCAGTATGGTGAATTATCATGTTATTTTGCTATCCTATGGAAGAACAAGGTACATACTATATTAAGAAAGTTCAGCTGGGTGTGTGCAAAGCTCTGTATTTGTTCATGCCTTACTTGTATGATTTCCCCCCAACACACACTTTCAGAATCTAATAAAAATGCCTATTTCCAACAGGAAATATCAATATTTGCATTGGTGTGCTCTGTATGAAGAGGAACCTCCACAGGGTCCTGCATACAACATGTGTTTGCTGCCCTGTCTGTAGTCACTGCAGTAACCTGAAATATATTTTATGCAAACAAAATCCTGCATTATGTAATGCAAAGAGTGCTAAACACTATAAAATAAAAAGAGCAGCCCAGAAAATAATGTTTATATGACTTAGATATATTTTCTTTTATTCTTCTTAAAAATAAATTTACCCAAATAACATTTGTCTTTAAGAGACTGAAGGTCAGCTAGATTGTAATTCTTTGTATTGTACTCAAATGATAATACTCAAGTATTTTACAATCTGAACAATCTCTAAGCAGCACAATGTGAGGCACAAGTGGGTTCTAAAGGAATATGATGAATTCAATTTAATATAACAGATAACACATAAAACTCCTATTGTGTGGGTATAGAAGAATGTGCTAGGTGGCCAAGGAAAAATGTTTTAAAAATAGATACAACATTTCCTGGTCTTCATGGAATTTTAAAGTTTAGAAAGGAGATGAGTCATATACCTAATCATAAAAAATAATCCTTTATTAATTGTCTGCCATGTGCCAGAAATTTCTGCGAGGTGCTAGAAATACAAAGAAAAAAAAAGAAACATTTTTTACCTTCGAGGAGTCTATGTTATATTGGGGGAGAAAACTTGAATAAATGAATGAATCAATCTGTGATTGCACACATTATACACAGAGTAAAGAAAAGGATATTTTAGTGAGGAAAGACACTAAGTTAGAGGAATCAAGAAAGGCTGTATATCTTTGGCAATGTTCAAGCTGAGCTTTGAAAGACACTAGGGAGAGCCAAGATGGGAGAATAGAGAAAGTACTCACCTGATTTTGCCCAACCTTCTCCTCCAAACAACTATAAAATTACAGTTCAGTTCTAATTCTGCAGTGGCAGAGCCAATAAAAGGTCAGATTGAGATATTCTTCCAATTTAAGACAATTTAGGGAGTCAGAATGAAAAAAAAGCTTTGATACAGAGGTGGAAACTGGTCTCAGAGCCCACTTGGATGGAAAACCAGTAATGGGAACAGGTTTATGATGCCAGAAGAAGCAGCAGCTTCAGGAACTCTCAAGCCACAGATGGTAAAGGGACCTGGAAACTCATCAGAAAGAGATTACAGGTGACTCCTGTCCTAGCCCTAGACATAGAACCAGATGTTATTTGGCTATTCCATTTCCTGTATCTGTTTCTGAGTCATAGTTCAAGGTAATAAAGGAACCTTTTTGATCAAGATGTGAAAGCCCAGTGAAACAAAATAACTTGTGATCACAAGGGATTGGGGATCCTGAGAAACAGTAACATTTCATGTGGAATGGTATCAGAGACCATGAGGAACAGCATCAATTTCAAGGCAAAGGTAAGCTTAGGACCCCTTTCTGGATAAGCACCGGAGAGCAAAGTAGGAGTATAGTAACCATACCTCTCCCCTTATCACACTACATTGGAAGTAGTGAAGCTTCTAAACACCCCAAAATAGCTCTGAAAGAGCAGCACAAAAAGGCCTGAAACTTGAATGTTCCTAAACCACTAACATCTCATGCTGTCAACTGAGTTTAACTTTAACATAAAGTTCAACATCAAGAAATTAGGGTGCATAATGAGCAAATAACAATAAAAAGAACCTGAAGAAAAAAGCCTACTATTGTGACAGGGAAAATCAAGACACAAACTCAGAAGAAAACAATAAAGAAAAAATGATTACTCTCCAAGTTTAAAAGAAAAATAGAAATTGAATACAAGCCCAGTAAGAATTACTAGAAGAACTAAAAATTATTTTTTAAATCAAGAAAGGGTAATAGTGTAAAAACTATTTAAAGAAATAAAAGCAAAGGAAGAAAATTAAGTTTGGTAAAAGAGAAACAAAAAATAATGAAGAAAATAAACCTTAAAAAAAAACAGAAATGGCCACTGGGGGTGGGGGGAAAAAAACAAAAGCATATTGAAGAAATCACTTCTTGAAGATGTAGAGTGGGGGAATAGAAAATAATGACTCAATAAAATATCAATAAATAATAAAATAAAATAAAAAATAGAAGAAAATGTGAAATATCTCATTAAAAATTGACCTGGTAAATAGATCAAAGAGAGATAATGTAAGAATTGCTAGGCTACATGAAAGCCATGATCAAAGAAAGAGTCTATTTAAACAAATTATAAAGGAAAACTTCCTCAATCCTAGAAACAGAGGATAAAATAGAAATGGAAAGAATTGACCAATCACCACCTGAAAGGATACCAAAATGAAAAGTCCAAGGAATGTTATAACCAAATTCCAGAGCCCTCAGGTCAGAGAAAAAAATGATTTAAATATTGTGCCACTACAGTTAGAATGATATTAAGTTGTAGCTAGCATACTACAGAAGCAAATGACTTAGAATATAATATCCCTGAAGGCAACAGAGCTAGGAGTACAATCAAGAATAATTTACATACTTAAATTAAGTACAATCTTCAAAGAAAAAAAAGGGATATTTAATGATATAGGTGAATTTCAAGCATTCCTGAAGAAAAGACCAGAGCTGAATAGAAAATTTGTCTTTCAAATATAAGACTCAAATGAGGTTCAAAAAAGTAAATATGAAAGAATAATTTATAAGGCACTCAATTAGTTTAAGCTATTTTTACCTTTTTATATGAGAAGATGATACATGTATCCATTAAGAATTTTATCACTATTGTGGCATTTAGAAGGATTATATGCAGAAAGACAGCATAAGAGAGAGTCAATTATCTTGGGGTGATGTGAAAATGGATAGGTTAGATATAGGGATTCTCTAGGAGAAAGAGGAAAGGAGAAGATTGAAGGGAATTATATCATGAAAAAAGGTACTTAAGGAAGAGCTATTATAGTTGAGGGGGAAATCATGTGGGTGGAATATTTGAACTTCGCTCACATCTAAATTTCTTCAAATAGGAACACACACACCCCCATACACATACAATATTACTAAACACCTATCTTACTCAAAAGGCAAGTAGAAGAGATAGGTAGTAAAAGAAAGCAGAATTATAAAAGGGAAGATGAGTAAAAGAAAGTAACACCAGTAGCAAAATAGAGATTAGAGTAGGAACAGGATTAAAAACAGAAAAGAAAGATAAATGGAAGAAAATAAAATGGAAAGAAATTCATAGTTAGTAATCATATATGAGAATGTGTATGGAATGAGATCACACCATAAAATGTAAGCACATAGCTGAATGAGAGAAACCAGAATTAAAAAAAAATTAAAAAAAAGTTGTCTACAGAAAAACAAAACAAAATAAGACAAAACGAAACAAAATAAAAAAAAAACAATGGAAACATATGGATATGCAGGTTGAAAATAAGACTGTAAGAGAATCTATTGTGCTTCACCTGAAGTGGTTTGTTTGTTTATTTGTTTGTTTTTAATGTAGAGTTACCAACCATCATCTTAGACAAAGCAAAAGTAAAAATAGACTTAATTAAAAGGAATAAGGAAGGAAACTATATGCTCCATTACTATAGTTTTACTATTTTCTCCTGTAATTCACTTAAATTCTTCTTTAAGAATTCAGTACATATGTGCTTAGTATTGTTATTACTTAATTGTCTATGGTATAGTAATGGAAGATATCAACTTCTCCCTCTCAGAGCTAGATAAATATAATAAAAAAATAAATAGAAAGAAGATAAAGTGTTAAATAGACTTTGTGAAAAATTAGTTATGATAGACCTCTTGAGAAAATTGAATAGGAATAGGGAGGAGTATAACTTTTTTTCCCAGTTGTACATGACATCTTAAAAAAAAATGATGTGTATTAGGCATGACCTGAGAAACAAATGGAAAAAATATTAAATGTACCCTTCCCTTTTCACATCATAATTCAGTAAATTCTATTTAATTAAGAACTATGTATACATACATTAAAAACTATATGAAAATTAAATAATTTAATCCTTAAAAAGAGTGTGTCAAAGAACAAATCATAGAAATAATCAATAATTTCATTAAAGAGAATGGCAATGAGATAGAATCCCGATATTTGTGGGGTATGAGCAAAGAATTAGTTAGGGGAATTTTTTTTAAATTTCTGTATATATACATCAATAAAAGAGAAGCAAAGAACAATAAATTTGTCATGTAATTAAAAAAAACACTAGAAAAAGAACAAATTAAAAATCCCAAATTACACACCAAAATGGAAATCTTAAAGGGAAAAGTAGAGATTAATAAAACAGAAAGTAAAAAAATTAACTAATAAATAAACCCAGGAGCTTATTTATGAAAAATAACTAAACAATTAATTTTATTTAAAAGAAAAAAAAGAAAAAAATTACAAGTACCAAAAATGAAAAAAGTGAATGTTCAAACAATAAAAATTTAAATAAAGTAATTATTAAGAATTATTTTGCCCAATTATATGCCCTCAAATCTGAAAACCTAAATGAAATGGATGAATATTTACAAAATAAAAACTTCCCAGGTTTACAGAATAGAAAATAGAATACTTGAAAATTTTATCTTAGAATAGTATATCAATGACCTCCCAAAGAAAAAAATCCCCCAAACCAAATGGATTTATAAGTGAATTCTACCTAACAATTAAGAATCAATTAATCTAAATACAACATAAACTATTTGAAAAATAAAGGAGTCCTATCAAATTTCTTTTATGACATAAATATGGTTTGGAAAGCTGTATCAGGGAGTACAAAAATAGAGAAAGAAAACCAAAGACCAGTTTCCTTAATGAATAGAAATGCAAAGAAAATAAACAAAATACTAACAAGAAGATTATTCCAATATATCACAAAGTTCTTATACTTTCACCTGGTTGGATTTGTACTACAAATGTGGACAGGTTAAATATTAGGAAAACTGTCAGATAACTGATCTTATCAATAACAGAAAATCATATGATTATATTATATACATGCAGAAAAATTTAATGAAATGCAATACCCATTTCTAAAGAAAAACTCGGAAGAATAAAAATCAAAGGAAATTTTCTAAAAATGATAAATAGTATTTATCTAAAACCCAGAGCATCAACTGTGTTGGAAATAAAGTTGAAGTCTTCCTAATTAGATCAGAGTGAAGCAAGGATGGCCATCAGCATCACTATTATTCAATATTGTACTAGAAACACTAGTGTGAGCAGGGAGATAAGAAAAAGACATTGTAGAAATAAGAAAAGATGATGAAAAACAAGACTATGACTACCCTTTGCAGATGATATGATGATACTCTTAGAGAACCCTAGAAAATAAAAATAATAATTGAAATAATTGACAACTTCAGTAAATGTATAGATTATAAAATAAACCCACATCATCAATCTGGCCATTAGATACAGAAAGAGAAAAATACCATTTGAAGTAGCTAGAGACTGTCTGAAATACTTATACATCTACCTGCCAGAACAAACATAGGAATTATATAAATATAATTACAAAACTTTTTTATACAAATAAAGACATCTAAACAATGGGAAAAAAAACCAATTGTTTGTGGGTAGACTGATCCCATAAAATAAAATTACAATTCTACCTAAGTTAATTTATTTATTCAGTTCCATACCAAACTATCAAAGAATTAAATTATGGAACTAGAAAAAAATAGCATAGTTCACCTGGAAAAACAAAAGGTAAAGAATAGGTCAAGGGAATCAATGGAAAAAAAAAAGTGAAGGAAGGGCTAAAATTATAAATTCTAAGCAGTATTACAAAGGGATAATCATCAAAAAATCAGATACTGGATAAAAAATAGAGTGGTAGTTCAGTGGAACAGTTTAAATGCACAAATCACAATAGCAAATGACTATAGCATGCTAGTATTGGATAAATACAAAGATCTATGCTTTTGTCAACATTTGACAACAATTGCTGGGAAAACTGAAAAGAAGTTTTTCAGAAACTGGACATAGAGCAATATCACATACTGTATACCAAGATAAGGTCAAACTGGATTAAAAAATAAGTATAAGAGGTGATATCAAAAATAAATTAAGGAGCAGGGCAGCTGCGTAGCTCAGTGGAGTGAGAGTCAGGCCTAGAGACAGGAGGTCCTGGGTTCAAACCCGGCCTCAGCCACTTCCCAGCTGTGTGACCCTGTGCAAGTCACTTGACCCCCATTGCCCACCCTTACCACTCTGCCACCTATGAGACAATACACCAAAGTACAAGGGTTTAAAAAAATAAATTAAGGAAAATTAACGATCTTAGAGGGGATGTAGAAAAGTGAGGACACTAATAAATACACTGTGGAACTGTGAACTGATTCTTTTGGAGAGTAATTTGGAATAATGTTCAGAGAGCTATAAAACTGTGTATATCCTTAGACCGAGCAATACATTGCTCATTCTCTATCTCAAGGAGAGCAGGGAAAAAGGAAAAAAATTCTCCAATGTATTTATAGCAGCTCTCTTTGTAGTGGCAAAAGACTAGAAATTGAGGGGATGTCAATCAGTTGGGGATGGGTAAACAAATTATGACATATGATTATGATGTAACACTAACATTCTATAAGAGATGAGCAGATTAATTTAAAAAAACTTGGAAAGAAATATATGAGCTAATGAAGAATGAAACAAGCAGAACCAAGAGAATATTATAGAAAGTTACAGATTGAATATATGAAGAATAACTTGTGAATATTCACATCCAAAGAACAACCTGGGAAGTAGAAACATGAAAGAAATAATCTATATATTTTGCCAGATGATACCATCAATGGTGTTGGGAGGGGAGGGAGGCACTGAATTTAAAAATAAATAAACACATTATCAAAAATTAAATTAAGAGAGCATGAAAAAGTACACATCAGGATAAAGGAAGAATTTATGACCAAATAAGAGATAGAGAAAATCACTGTGATTAAAATAGATACTTTTGACCATATAAAATTAAAAAAAAAGTTTTGTATAAACAAAATGAATGCAGCCAAAATTAGAAGGAAAAACTGAAATGGGAAAATTTTTCAGCAAATTTCTCTGATAAAATCTTTATTTATTAAATAACTAAAGAATTGAATCAAATTTATAAAAATAGGGGCCATTTCCCTGTTGATAAATGGTGGAAGGATATGAATCAGCAGTTTTCAGAAGAAATTAAAGCTACTAATAGTCACATGAAAAAATGCTGAAAATCATTAATGATTAGAAAAATGAAAATTAAAACAACTCTAAGATACCACCTCATACCTGACAGACTAGCAAATATGACAGAAAAGGAAAATGGCAGATGATAGAGGAATTATAGAAAAAGTTGGGATTGTAAACTACTCCACCAATTCCAGTGAACAGTTTATAACAATGTTCAAAGAGCTACAAACTTATATATACCCTTTGATTTGGTCATACCATTAGTGTATGATCCAAGATGGATAATTGAATCCAAAGGATTCATGATGAAAAATGTTATCTTCTCTACAGAAAGAGAACTGATAAACTCTTGAGTGCATATTGAAACAATCTTTTTTTTACTTTATTATTCTTGTTTATTTATGACTGTGTTTTTCCTTTGCAACATGGCTAATATAGAAATATGGCTAATATGAAAATATGACTTCACATGTGTCATCAACATCAAATAACTTGCATTCTCAAGGAGAGTGAAAATGAGAGAGGAGAAGATTGAATCTGGAACTCAAAAATCTCTATTTTCCCCTAAAAACCCTTACCTTCCACCTAAGAATCAATACTATGTCTTGACTCCAAGGCAGAAGAATGGTAAGGGCTAGGCAATGAGGGTTAAGTGACTTGCCCAGGGTCACACAGCTGGGAAGTGTTTGAGATTTGAACCTAGGACCTCCTGTCTCTAGGCCTGGCTCTCAATTCACTGAGCTACCCAGCTCCCCTCTCAAAAAAATTTTTAAATGATTTTAAATTTTAAACAAATTGAGATTTAAAATGACTGTTAAAATTGTTTTGTATGTAATTGGGAAATATTTAATAAAAGAAGTAAAAACATATTAAAAGCTAATTTAAAAAGAAACCAAGAGGGAACAGCTGGGTAGCTCAGTGGATTGAGAGTCAGGCCTAGAGATGGGAGGTCCTAGGTTCAAATCCAGCCTCAGACACTTCCCAGCTGTGTAACCCTGGGCAAGTAACTTGACCCCCATTGCCCACCCTTACCACTCTTCCACGTAGGAGCCAATACACAGAAGTTAAGGGTTAAAAAAAAAAGAAACCAAGAATTCTAAGAAGCAGAAGTAATGAGAAAATACTGTTAACTATAATACAAAATAATAAATTGTAATTGTGGCAATATAGGTCCTTGAGATACAATGAGGTCAGTATTTGACTTGAGTGGTTGAAAAAAAAAAGGCTTCCTAGAACAGTTAGTCTTTCATTCAGGATCACAGCGTAAAACTAGAAGGGATTTCTGGGTCCTCTACTTCAAGCCTCTCATTTAATAGATTAAAAATGGAGGATAAGAAAGATTATGTGATTTGACCAATTTCACAAAGGTTTCAGAGCTTGAATGGGAAATAAAATCCTTTGATTCCAAGCTAACCCTCTTCACACTGTATCATGCTAGTTGCATAGAAAGAAATCAGCAGAACAGAGTTCAAACTCAAGTCCTTTGGTTCCAAGTATAGGATTTGGTCCATTACGCTAAAATACAATGGATGCAATTGATTCATTGGTATCCCGATGGAACTGGAATTTCATTGATTTGAGAATATCTTCCAACAGATGTAGATTGCATTCTTTCAATGCTTGCCTCATTCTGTCCTTCTCCTGTCCATGGTCTCCCAAAAGTTCAACATTGGAGATTCACTCAACATGCTAGAAACCTTTCTTTCTTTATCAAATATTGAAAATGTACTTTGGGGGCACTCTTGTTGTCCACTAGGTATTTCACACTGAAACACATCATAAGCATGTCTTCTTTTTCTGTGACACAATTCCATCTAAACTTTCTTGTATTGAATTCATCTTTAAAAAGTAAAATAAAAAAATAAAAATTTTCCATTTTAAATATTTCTCTCCACCCTGTTGTACATTCCCGTCTTTTTATTCCTCATCACTTCTTTACATAGGAAAACAAATGATCTGAAAAAAAAAAGATTGTGATCTGTTTCAATATTCTCTGTTTGATGGAAAATACTTTAAAAAAACCTGTTCTTTTTTTCCTTCACTTAGACATTAATCTCCAGTTTTTATGATCTTTCTTTTTAAGCCTCTCTTCATGATCTTCTCTTTAAACTTCTGTTTTATTGTACTTGTGTCTAATATGCCCTTAAATTTACTTTTCCTATTACTCTTTCCTTTCTTCTCTCCCTATTTCCTTATATTTCCCTATTGGATGAATTAATTTCTACTCCAAACTCTTTATGTCTATGTATTCTACCATTTTTTGAGTAGTTTAGATGGACATTATGTTTCTGTAACTCTCTCTTGACCACCCCTTTCCTCAATTATATAGAGTCGTACTTATATCCGTGATGATGTGAGATACTCCCCACTCCATCCTTCCTTTCTTTTCTCCTTTTAAGATAATAAAAGACTTAAGGAAAATGTTTCCCAGGCTCTTTCTCTTATTTTATACCCTTTAAGCTCTCTGATGACTTTATGGTTCTTGAGGGATGTTTATAACAGTTACTTCCCAACATAAAATGCAAATTTTTCCTATAAAGATTTTTCTCCCTGCTTACATATTTCTGAACAGGTTACTCTTTATCCTTCTATTTGTATTTTGTAGTTTCTATTAAACTCCAGTTTTGCTTTTTTCCCCACCAGGATTCCTAGGAAGTCCACTATTATGTTAAAAGTCAATTTTGTTTCCTCTGTAGGATTATACTCAATTTTTCTGGGTAAATCATTCCTGGGTGTGGGCCTATATATTTTGCCACAGCAGGGTATTCCTGAATGGTTCAAGAGAAAAATAAGAATCATAGAAACAGAATGTATGGCCTGTACAAAGAAATATTTGGCAAAATAGAAAAAGCTTGGATCCATAATGGCAAAATCTTTCCAAGGAAACAAAAGACAGAACAACTGATAGGCAGTACAAATACATAGAAGTAAAAGACAATCTGAAAGAAGAAAAGCAAAATGCAAAAACATTAAAGGAAAGTGATTTCTACACGACAGACAGGATGCATAGAGACAACATAGAAGACATTTCAAAAAATTCTGAATACCATAGTTTAAGACTAATATGATAAAGGTGTCCCTCATATTTGGTGACAGAAAACAAAGTACCAATTTAAAGAATCCACCTTCTAAGGAGTAGGTGAAGGGAAAGGTGGAATATCCTACAAACACCAAGACACACAGTGATTAAATTTAATCATTCTAATCACAAATAAATATTTCAAAAGACCAAAAAGAAGATTTTCAAATATGATGTGAAAGTAATTTGAATAACAAAATACTATTCTTCACCTACAAGGAGCAACAGGAGTATTTTTTAAATGTATATATAGTCTGTATTTCTTCTCTTGAAATCTATCTATTCATACACTTAACACCATTTATCAAATCAATAATGACTCTTATTCTTATAAATTTGCATTAGAATGTGAAGTAACTTGAAAATGAAACCTTTATAAGAGAAAATTGGTATGAAGATTTTTCCTTCAGTTAATCATATCACTTTTATCTAAGCTTTATTGAATTGCTTTGTTCTAAATCTTTTTGAGTGTAATAAAAATTATTCATTTTTTTCTTCTGTGATTATTTTTTAATCCTTTGCTTGGTCACAAACATTTTCTCTAATCATAGCTTTGATGGGTGATCTTTTTCTATTTGTTTATGATTGAAGAAATTAAATAGAACTATTCCTATGGTCTACATTATGCCCATCATATTGGCGAAGATAAAAAAAAATTAAATGGCACATGTTGGAGGGACTGTGATGAAACAGGCACACTGATGAACCATTGATTAAGCTGTGAATGTGTTCAATCATTCTGGAAAAAAGGAAGGAAAATAACTCATATAATAAGTGCCTAATATATGCCAGGAATTCTGCTAGCACTTTACAAATATTTTCTCATTTTATCCTCACAATAAACTATCTAATTTAACTTCCTTCTTTTAAAGAAAAAGAACCTAAGATCTAGGAAGTAAATTGCCAAAGATGATTCTCTTTTCTCAGAGAAGCCCTAATTCTTCTTGACCTCTCTACAGCATTTAACACTGCTGAATACCTTCTACTGTAAACTCTTCTTTCTCTCTCTCTTTTTCTTTATTTCATTTCTTTTCAAAATTACATCAGTATGATTTTTAATAATTGTTTTGACATTTTCCAATCCATGTTCTCTTCCTTCTTCCCAGGTCTCTCCCTTCCCCAAGAAGGCAGGAAATATATGTTGTGCCCAGTACATATTTCCATGTTCAGCATGGGTGGTTTTTTTTTTTGCTTATATTTTTTATTCCTGATCATTAGCAAGATATCTGGTGTATAGTAAGCACTTAATAAATGATTATATTTATCTACCTACTGCATTCATCATTAAGCTGCCAAAGTGGGTTTTATAAAATGTAGATCTAACAATGAAATTCTCCCACTTACTAATTTTCTGTGGTTCCCTAATGACTCTTAGTTTAGATAAATATTTGTCTCTTTGACTTTTAAAATCTATGATAACCTGACTCCAACCTATTTTTCCAGATTCCTTATGGATTAATCCTTCCCCATAATAAATAGTCTAAATGTCCTTTGCTTTGTTGCTCACATATTGTACTCCATCTCTTATCTCTTTGCCTTTGTACTAGTTACTACTCATTCCTGGAATGGGCTTCATCATTATCTCAGTCTCATTTAAATCTTATGTCAAGATACAGTATGAACACTCCCACCCCTTACAGAAAACTTTCCTGATGTTTTCAGCTACTAAGATCATATGATCCTATCGACTTAACATTTAACAATTTTATAATGATTTGGCATCTATTTTGTATATACTTATGTTGATTGTTTTAATTTTTTTGTATCTCTATTGAGCACTGAGCACAAAAACTGGCACATGGTAGATACTTAATAAATGTTTTTAGGTTAATTTTAGGTTAAAATCATACAAGTAATAAGCAACAGAATGGATTAAAACCCAGGCATTCTGAGACCAAATCCAATGTGCTTTCCACTACACCCTTCTATTTTACTCGCAATCCCTCCTTTTGAGTCTCATTTCATCATTTTCTATCCTTTCTCTTCCTTTTATCAAACACCTCTTGCCTCACTTCACACCTTCTTCTTACAATCTTCCCTTTTCCCCATTTATATCCTTCTCTTATTGTTCATTTTGCTCTTTGTTATCTGTTCTTTCCATCTTCCTATCTTATTTCTATTCCTGTATTCCTATCGAGGCATCTCTCTCTCTCTCTCTCTCTCTCTCTCTCTTTTTTTGTTTAACCCTTACTTTCTGTCTTAGAATCAATAGTTAATTTTATTTTCAAAGCAGAAGAGTGGTAGGAGCTAGCTAATTGGGGTTAAGTGACTTGCCAAGGACCACAGGACTGGTAAGTATCTGAGTTCAGATTTGAATACAAATTCTCCTATCTGCAAGGCTCTTTAACTATGGAACCATCTAATTGCCCCTTGAGCCATCTCTTAATATTCTCTACTTCACCTCCCAAATCCTCTGCTTCTTTTATTAGTATCAGATCTTGTGCTGGATTCTATCACTTTTCTTTCCGTTGTCTTCCTTTTTATCTTTTTTATTTCCCACCTCCTTTATTCCTTAGCTGATCACTGGTAATCACTTCCAGTAGTTTGGAGTCTTAGTTGTTGATTCACCTGCCTCTCAGATGTCTATGTCTCATTGCATTCACTTCCTCATGTCTTCTTTAACCCAGTTTACATCTACTCCATATGTACTTAATATAGACCCATTTATGCATATGCTGTCTCTCTCAGAATATAAGTTCCTAGAGGGAAGGGATTGTTTTTTGCTATTTCTTTGTAATCCTTGACTACTGTTTGATTAGTCGATAAATGAATACTACTCAGGCATCCTTCAATCTCAATTGCTTTCCAGACCAATAATAGCTGATACCATAGCTTGAATTAGTTCATTTCATGGTGAATACATGCGCATTAGCAGAAAACTTGATTTCTTACTTCTTTAAAAACCATACCATACAATATGCTGGGACAGGAAGGATCGATTATTTTCTTTATAAACTCCCGCTGTGAGAATTCCCTTCACTAAGGTAGATATCAGTTCATCTATTATTCAATTGATAAGTTCTGAGTATGCTTTTTATTTGAAATTTCATGAAATCAATTTGACTTCCTATTGTACTGCTTAAACTAAAAAGCACATGTCTATAACCACCTGATAAACCAAACTAATTTTCCTAGTTCTGATATTTGTAAAGGCATTTAAGCCTTACATATAGTAGGAATATAATAAATGTTGGTTGAATTGAATTTTATTTGCCCTGTACTTTCAATCAAGATCACAGTTATTTTACTTTTCTCTCAAGAAAGATTTCTACTATCATGTATTAGATCACTGTTAAAATGAAACTCTCTATATATCTATATCTATATCTATAACATACATATAGATAGATATATAGATATACATGTATACATACATATATATAGAAGGGTCTCTCAAGTACAGAACATACACTTTCTTATTCCTACAGCCAAATACTTAGATATGTATTCTCATTAATTGTATTTTCCTCTGATGATATAGATGGCCATCTATTAATGATCTCTACTCATGATGCTGAGTAGCTCTTGTCCATGTCTTCTCAAAAACTCACTACAAGGAATCTATCCAGAAAGCTAAGGAAATCCTTCTTGTTCTTTCCTGACACTAAGGATGTCAGTGGAAAACTAGGTGTGTCATCCCTCCCTCCCATAATTTATAATCTATAATAATAACCCTCATCTTCTCTTCCTATTGTACAACTCATTTTGTATCTTGAAAATATCTGTTGGGCTTTTAAAGAAATGAAATTGTTAATATGTCATTGCCATGCTTAAAATAATCATCATTATTTTGTATGTTTCCTGGAACACAGATAAATATCAGTTTCTTTAAGTTTTATTAAGACTTTAGTTGTAGAATTCTAAAAGAATGTACTTGATCATTGAAACAAAAGATATGGGGGAAAGGAAGTATAGTAACTGTGTCAGAGTTCCATTATAATATATTTTTTCTTTCCTAAAGCTTCTCTTATTTAAGGAAAGTAGACTCATTCTTTGCTCTCTCTGAACGGAGGTCTTAAAGAACAAAAAAAATGTGTCTGCCATGTCTTAAAAAAATAAAAAAATGAGTTCCATGAACACACTGAGCATATTATTCATGACTCACTGGGCACATACAATCTTTTCTTTTCTTCTGATAATAACACAGATGACTGCAACCTCCAGCACAGAACTGTTTCTTCTTTTAGTTTTTGAGAAGATACATAGCCTTATTATAAATCTCTGAAAATACCAGTACAGTTGTATTAGAAAATGGTCAAGTTACACTATGTATAGAAATGTAACAATTTCTTCCCTTTAAAACTTCACAAGACATATGTACTATCCATAAGAATATAGTCTGCTGTTAAAGGATAAAACTAAAAGCAGTAAAAAATAAATAGCATTTAATATGACAATAGTTGTTTCTCATTTGAAGCTGTTTTAGAAAGGATTTAATGGAATTTCAAGAAAATACCTTTGAAGATTATAACTGATTTCTTTTCATTTGATCACAGTACCTTTAACTAATGGATTTGTATATTTATAAAAAGTGTTTTGACCACTGGAGGGCTCCAATTTTTTTTACATGAATATAAGAGAAATCAGGAACCAAACATGATTTTTTCCCCTCTTCACAATTGAAATCCAGAGAAATTCCCATTAAGCATAGATCAGTTTTATCAAAACAGCCAGTGGAATAAAACCTAGTCCAATTTTCCCAAGTTTATCTGGAAAACTGCCCCCTCTAAGCTTTGTTAATGGAAATAGCTAGGTTATAGCAGCCTGCATGTGTAGAGAAAAGTATAGGCAAAGCATGATCAAAAGAATTTTAAATGAATTATTCAAGGCACATCCTGGAAACCAACTGTGGGTTTAACTTTGGGAGAAGGGAGGGCTTTACAACAATGCCAGTAACACCATGGCTCTAAGAAAGGAATCAAAAAGTAAGTTTGCCAGGTGAATGTCTTTCTATGTCCAAGTTCTCTGAATGGTGATTTCTGGGCATTCTGGAGTTATAGAGAAATATGACTTTATTGGAACCATAAATATATGATATTAAGATGATGTCAATATTAGGATATTGATAGCAATGCCTGGATAAAGAGTCAATGAAGCACTAAAAAAATAATTCTAGGTGCTTTACTAAGTTGATCAGAATCTTTTTTTAACTGATCTCACATTATGAATTAATGCTCTTTTTTTCAGAGGTTCATCTCCTTCCTTCTTCTTTTCTCTCATACTCATGATTCTTCAAAGGAAAAATCCCTCAAAAATCCCCCAAATGAAAAACATAGTAAGATTTGCTCCTTCAACTTTCAATCTGGTAGCCTCAAAGTCATTAGTCCTATTATAATATGGCCAAAAATAATGGATTAATTCATATACATATGTATAGTTTTTAAATCTTCCACTTTGAGCATCTGTCAACATTCTTGTGACTTTAGTACCAGACTTCTTACAATCAATGAATCATGTTGAGAGATATCATTCAATAGTTCTCTTTATACCTTGCACTTCTTGCGACCCAAAGTGGTTGGTACAACAGCAGGGGAGAGATGAACATTATTGGGGAATGAGAGATATTTATATAAATAATTATGGGTTCATGCGGGGTTTTGAGGTTAGGAACTAAATCATAAGACCATAGATGTAAAGAAAGAATGGTCCTTAGAGAGATAGTCTAATCCTTTCCTTTTACAGGTTAGGAAACTGAGACACAGTGTGGGTAAGATGAGCCAGGTTATCAGAAGAGGTAACTAGAGGAATCACCGTGGTTCAAAGATACAAGCAATGATGGCACTAGGAGACCTAGACAACTAATAATATTAATAACTAACATTTACATAACTTTTTCAGGTTTACAACATGCTGTACAAACATTATCTTACAACAATCTTGAAAGGTAGCTTTAATTATTATCATCATTTTTTTTCAGATGAGGAAAAGGAGGCAAGCAGAGGGTAAGTGACTTGCCCAGGATCACATAAGCTAGTAGGAATCTGAGACAAAATTTAAACTCATGTCTTCCTGACTCTAGGTCCAGTGCTTTATACACTCTGCCATCTAGCTGCCTCTGAGAAGAATTCAAATTAGTTTACAGTGCAATATGTCAGGAAAAGCTAATATTTAAACATCCTGCCTTTCGGTGTTTTGTTTTGTTTTGGGCTGAGAAAAATATATTTTTATATTTTTAAATTAAAATTAAGATTAAAATCTTAATGTTTGCCAGTTTCAGTAGTTTCAATTTGTTTATCTATAAAATGGGGATAATATACGTGATTCACAGAACTGTAAGGATCAAATTAGATAACATTGAAATTTCTTTACAAACTTTAAAGTGCTATATAAATGTGTTATTATTGTTGTTGTTATTATTATTATTATTCCAAATGCTTTTATTTTTTGGTATACTATATTTGTCAAATCACCTTATACTTTGCCCCTGGGACTACCCTACACATCATCTTGTCCTGATTCAAGCCTCCTCCCCCCCTTTCTAACCATCTCCCTTCCATACCCCTGGTGCCTCCAGTCCCTTCTTTCTTCTCACTTTTCCAGTTCTCTTTTAGGCATTATTTTCCCTGTTAGAATATAAGCTTCTTGGTATTAGAGACTGCCTTGCTTCCTTATATTTGTATCCCCAGAGCTCTGCATAATGCTTGCCATAGTGAAATGTTTTATATAGCTATGTATTAGGGTAATGAGGTGGCTCAGTGAATAAAGCACCAGTCCTGGAGTCAGGAAGGCTCACTTTTGTGAGTTTCCAGCTGGCCTCATACACTTGCTAACTATGTGACCCAGGACAACTCATTTAACCTTGTTTGCCTCAGTTTCCTCACATGTAAAATTAGCTGGAGAAGGAGATGGCAAATTATACCAGTATCTTTGTCAAGGAGAAACATCAAATGGGATTCCAAAGAGTTGGAAATGTACTTATCTATCTATCTATCTATCTATCTATCTATCTATCTATCTATCTATCTATCTATCTATCTATCATCATCATTCTATATTTCATTTTGTTATTATTTTTAAAATGTTATTTATTTAATGAATTTAGAGTATTTTTCCATGGTTACATGATTCATGTTCTTTCCCTCCTCTTCTTCCTCCCCCCTCCCATAGCCAACGAGGAATTCCACTGGGTTTTACATGTATCATTGATCAAGATCTATTTCCATATTATTAATATTTGCAATTATCTATCTATCATCAATCTATATTTTAGCTTAAAGTTTGAAAAGCATTACATATATTATCTTGTGAGGTCAGTGAAGCAAGTGCTATTATTCCCATTTTATTGATGAAGAAACTGAGACCAAAAGAAATGAAGTGACTTGCACAGGATGTCAGAGCAGAATCTGAACCCTAATCTTTCTGCCTCCACACCTAGCACTCTAGGCACTATGGTGCATCTGCCTCTCTCATCCAATATGACCTCTCCAGGACTGCTTCCTCATTAGATCACCCATAAATTTGTGGAGGGAGACATGATTATTTTGAAACCAACAGTGATGCCTATTAATGACATTATTGGCAGCTTAATTAAGAAGTCTGTTAGTGATTATGTTAATAAAGTTGGCACATTTTCAGTTCAGATTGACACTACCCAAGGGACTTAGCATAACTGATATTTTTTTCAGTGATACTGAGATAGGTCACAGAGTATGTGAGAGAATGCCTTATTCAGTCTGGTGTGCAGAGACCAAAGTGGAAAGGCAGTATCTCAAAGACATGCTGTGAGGCATTGCTCAGAAGTGGAACAGATTGAAATGACCCCCACCAAAGGAATAAATGGTAGGGTGGCAGAGAGAGGCCACTGTTACAGGCAGCAAGATAAACATGCTCGGAAACAACAGAATGACTGAGTAACTGCCGAATGGATACATGTGTAGCTCATCTGCACTGATCAAGGAAGCCAGTTGCAAAAAAGTCTAATTAATAGGTCCTGCCATCTTTTATTCTGTTGGTTTTACCAACTGAATTGCTGCAGGTTAAAGAGAAAGACTTCCCTACGATCCAAGATTGTGCCTTATGATTGTACCTCCTTCAGTGCCTGATGCATAATTCTTCCCACTGTATGCATAGAATTTTTTTGAAAATTGAATCAAAATTAGAGCCAAATCCTGTCTTTACTATTTACTATATATGGAATCTTATACTAGCCATTTAATCTTTTGGCCTTCATTTTCTTAATTGATAAAAGGACAATTGATAAATTGATAAAAGAATAGACAAAAAATCTCTAACGTTATAGTAGGACTAAATCCTGTGCTATCCCTTCATCTTAGCTCATGAACCTTTAAGGAGAGGCGGTATAATAAACTGAAATTGGTAGGTGGTCTAGTGGATGGACTAAAGGACCTAGACTTGGGATAGATCTGAATACAAATTTTGTCTCAGACGCTCACCAGCCATGGGAACTTAATGTCTCTCTGGCTGTTTCCTCATTTGTAAAATAGACGGTACAATAACACCTACTTCTCAGAGTTGTGAGGATAAAATGAAATAATATTTGTTATCCTTAAAGCACTATAGAAATGGTAAACATTATGATAATGGCTAATACTAATTTTATTAAAAATAAAAATTCAAAGAACACAATATTTAGAGTTAGGAGATCCAAACTATTGGATTTTAATACTGGCTTTATTCTATGGCATCCTTTAAAGGCCAGCTTAAATGCTATCTCCTCTTGAAAGCCTTCCCAGATTCCTTCATCCATTAAGAGTTTCATAAACATTTGTTTTGCACATTTTGTTTGCACTATCATAAATTGTGTATGTGTGGTGGAATGTGTTCCTGCTAGACTATAAACTACATGAAGGCAGGAACTATTTGTCTTCTCTGGGATCTAATTTCCTAAATATGAGGTCAGTTTAACTGAAGTGATTTTAAATTGAGTGACTGAGGGGTCAACCTTATAATGGGACTAAGGTTAAAACAATAATACTATTTCTAAAGGTCTACTACAAATCTAATAATTGTATTTTTGCCATGAGAATATTTGACCATTTTATTTATAAAATTTCAATTGCTAACAAATTGCATATAAAATGACCTAATTCAAGCGAATACAGAATACTGCATACCTATTCAAAGGATTTCTATCATAAATTTAATAAACATTTCTTAAAAAGTCATCCATTAAAAAACGTCACAAATGGTAACAAGACCATTTTTTGATAATTTAAAATGAATAGTTAGAAGCAGTGTCAACATAGTCTTCTCCGCATAAAGATTCTTTTCCATCTATTTAAATCAAAGAGGATACAATACCACATCTAAATGAGATATCCCACTGGACAACATCTGTCATTAGCCCTCTCCTTCCTCACTTCCTACCACTGAAAATCTACTGGTAACCCCTCCAACACCCAAGTTTCACAGTATACACTAGTGATTTGCAATCCACTTTTTTAAAAAATATATATTTATTTTTCATGCAATTTAATTTTTTTATTATATTGTTAATATTTATTTTTTAGAAAAGTTAACATGGTTACATGATTTATGCTCTTACTTTCCTCTTCACCCCCCGACCTCACTCCCTCCCATGGCCGATATGCCTTTATACTGGTTTTAACATGTGTCATTGATCAAGACCTATTTCCAAATTATTGATTGTTGCATTGGTGTGGTCGTTTGAGTCTACATCCCCAATCATGTCCTCATCAACCCATGTGTTCAAGCAGTTGATTTTCTTCTGTGTTTCCTGTCCTGCAATTCTTCCTCTGAATGTGGATAGTGTTCTTTACCATAAGTTCCTCAGAGCTGTCCTGTAACATTGCATTGCTGCTAGTATAGAAGTCCGTTACATTCGATTTTACCACAGTATATCGGTCTCTGTGTACAATGTTCTCCTGGTTCTGCTCTTTTCGCTCTGCATCATTTCCTGGAGGTCTTTCCAGTTCACATGGAATTCCTCCAGTTTATTATTCCTTTGAGCACAATAGTATTCCATCACTAGCAGATATCACAATTTGTTCAGCCATTCCCCAATTGAAGGGCATACCCTCAGTTTCCAGTTTTTTGCCACCACAAAAAGTGCAGCTTTAAATATTTTTGTGCAAGTCTATTTATCTATGATCTCTTTGGGATACAAACCCAACAATGGTATGGTTGGATCAAAGGGCAGACATTCCCTCCAATTCCCTTGTTGCTTCTCAAATTCATAAATTAACCAACAACATATTCATTCAAACCAAGGATATAGTCAACATTTTCAAATGCATTCAACACATATTTATTAAATGTGTATACAAAAGTGAAGAGGAGGAGATAAACTCACTCTCAGAGTTTATATTCTAATAAGGAGGGGAAGACACATGCACAAGTATTCAGGAGCCAGGAAAATGGGATAAGAGGTTCAGATCAAGTGCTATTTGCAAAAAAAGAAAGGAATACAAGAGAGATAATCCTGAAATCAAGGATGTCTGCTCGGAAGAGGTGGTACCTGAGTTGGACCTTGAGGAAAGGTTAGTATTTCAACAGGTAGCAATGGAGATGGAGCTTATTTTGGGTCCAGGGGATAACCTCTAAGGATGCAGACATAGGCTACAGACGGATAATATTATTCTCATTTTTATTGCCCTTTTATAAGTGGGCTTTGGAGGATATGAGGCAACTTTGTGTTTGATATAACTAAATAATAACCATCTCAATAAAACAAAATTAGAATTTTGGTTGAATTGAATCATAGTTAATTCATCCTTTAGGAAACTGCCCTGGTATTAGTTTTTGGTTGATCACTCAAAATGCTACTAACATTTAAAATGTCATAGAAAAAGACATAAATAATGACTAATCTAGATCCTGGAGAACAGATGATAAGTGCTCCTCTTCATATTTGATAGGTAGAAGCCTAAGAGTATGGAAAGGGGGGGGAGGGAGAACTATGATTGCAAAAGGTAACATAAGATGTCAATTTATGTGATTATGCTGGTCAATTTTGGTTAACTAATTTTCTTTATTTCAAGGGAAGAGCCAATAAGTGTGAATATCAGGAATAATTATGGTTTTTAAAAGAATTAAAAAGCATCAATGAAACTGAAAAAAAGGTTAAACATTGCATACCACATTAAAAACGAGTGACTTAAAATAACAATGGTAATAAGAAATATTTATGCGAAGTTTAACTCAACAAAATTTGAATGAGATGGGGAAAACACATTTAGGAACTCGACAAGTGCAATATAAAAAGACTGTAAAAAAATCATTTCCATCCATTCTTAAGTAATAGTAAATTAATTACATTTCAGGTTCGTCTGACAAATGCGATATAGTTGGAGGCATTTGGCAAGCCACTTTGCCCACTGCTAATGATATTATCTGTTTCTCCCCCTTGTATTTGTTGTCAGCGCCCATATTTCAATAAAGAAAGTGCGTTTGGTTATATTTAAACTGTGTGTTTACAGTGCGTATAGAATGATTGTATAATGGATGTCTGATTGAAGGCAAGAAGCTTGTACATCATTAATGCTATCCTCTTTCCTTTGTCACTCCTTTTAACTATCGCAGTGTAAGACAAACATCCCCTGTATCCATCCCCATTATGTTGCAAACTATTATACAATGAAAAGAAATGGTCGTATTTCTCTTGTTATATATTAAAAAAAATAATGAAGAGTATAATTATCAAGGCTCTATTGCAATTTCACAGCCCTGCTGTCAGTTACAAACTGCTGGATCTGCACTCTCTGAGTTCATAGTGTCAGGAGAACCCTGTGATTGAAATACTGTCACTTAATTAATTTCTCTCTATTATTACTTTCTATTGCTATGCATATGGCACATACTCAGGGAAGAAGATGCAGGCTTCCAGAAAATGCAAGGCCAGTAATGCTGGGGAGAGTGGTTCACTTTTAAATGGAGATGATGGATGTAAAAATGCTCTGAAAGCTAAAGAAAAAGGGGGAAAAGGAGTAATAAGCATCAATTAGGTGCTTGCTATGTCCCAGCCCCTATATTAGGAGGCAGAGATACAAAGACAAAAATGAAACTGTTCCTGTCCTCAAGGAACTTCAATTTAACTGGAAAGAGATCACATGTTCATTATATATATATATATATATATATATTACATGTAATATATATATATTTATTTATAGAGAGATATAGATATATCCAATAATTGTATAGAAATTAAATTAAAAGTAATTTTCTTTTTTAAGTAAGGAACTAGAAGCTAGCAGGGGATGTGGAAGTGATAATGCAGATAAGCTTTAAAGAAAATGAGAGCTAAAAAGCCAAAGTCAGAAATGGGTACAAGATGGATTTGGGGTCTTATGCAATTTGAAGCACATACCTAGGAACGTGCTTGTAAATGGCTCTTCAGAAAGGAAAAAAAATCTACCAGCTACACACATTTAACTTGAATCTGCATTATTAACATTTCCTCTGTTGCTTTCTTAAGGCTAGACAATTAACACAGCAATGTCAAATACTGACTTGTAGCATTTGCTGATTTCTGAGGGGCAAATGTTCACAGTGAATATTGAACAAATGGATCTCATGAGCCAGTATGAGCTGGCCAAAGCACACCCCTGATTGCATCTATTTTTTCAGAGAAAGTGTTGTGTAGTCCCATGGAATGTTGGACTCATACCAAAAAATACTAGGTTCAAATTCACTTTTGGAACTCACTCTCTATATGTCTTTAAGCCAGTGATGGTGAACCTTTTAGAGACAGAATGCCAGGCATCACCTCCACCATCCCCTCCAGACCAAGTGCTGTGCCTGCCCCCCCCCCCGAGAGACCAAGTGCCACCCCACTCCGTCAAAGACTGAGTACTGTACCCTAACCCCAACTTGTGCCATGCCCCCATCTTTACCCCAGACAGGGGAGGGAGGAAGCACTCTCACTGGGCTGCTGGGCAGAGGAGCAGGTGATGTGAAAAAATGTCATCAGGAACAGTGGAGAGGGGAAGGGAGCAGCTCTGCTGAAGTCCCTCTGCCTTTCCAGTAATGAACTCTGGGGGGTGGGGAGGCTTGGGGGGAGTGGCATGTGCCCACAGAGAATGCTCTGTGTGCCATCCTTGGCATCTTTGCCTTAGGTTCACCATCACTGCCTTAGGTAAATTGCAATCTCTTGGAGCCTCAGGCAGCTCTCTGATGAGTTGGGTGTTGGAGAATCATGTTGGATGAACTGAGATAAGGATAGCTGGTGGTTTTATCTCCTTTTGGGGAATTTATCTTTAACCAAACTCTAGACCTGAAAGCTGAGATAACAACAGTGCTAATAAGGGATTAAACTAACTAAATATTGAACCATATTTTCTTTCAATGAAATTAAGGAAATAATCACATTTGACAAGTAAAATTAGGTATGCTTTTTTCACATTAACCTTAGGGACAGCAATTTGCTTGGAAGGAGTTGTATGGAATTTTTTTTCTTCAAGGAGATCCCTGCTGAGGTTGGAGGGTTTTTGTCTTCCTTGCTCTCCACCACTGGTCATAATACACTACAATATCTAGTAGCAACATGCCTAAAAATATGCCCATCTACTAATATGAGTTTTTTGGTGTGAGAGAATTCAAGAAATAATCGAGAGAGTAGAGTAGTGACACTCCAGACTAACATGTATACAGGAAAGGGCACTGGGACACCTGGCAACAGAAAAGAGAGCCAGCTATCTATAGAGGAAAAGAACTTGAGAATCCAGATAAATAACCCACCTAACAGAGATACTGCAATGAACTGAATGTGAAGAATTTTTTAAAAAAGTACCAGTTGTGGTGAGTTGACTTTGCCATCCTAAATCATACACATATGCCTTAGTACTATGATACTCCAAATTTGAAACCACTTTTATCATGGATTCTGTGTGTAATTGTGAAGGAAATAAACCCAGATTTATGGGAAGAATGTGTTCTAGCTATTGTTTGTACTATACCATTTTAATAAATTCCTTTTTTAAAAAAAACCTTATCTTCCGTATCAATTCTAAGACAGATATTAAGATTCCTTAGTATTGTTACTAAGACAGATAATAAGATACCTTACTATCAACTCTAAGACAGAAGAGTGGCAAGGGAGTAAAATGTGTCAGGAAAATTCCTTGAATCCAATTATTTCTGTGCCAAGACCAGTTCTCTATTCATGATGTGAAATCCCCATTCTTTTTTTAATGTATTTATTTTATTTTGAATATTTTCCCATGGTTACATGATTCATGTTCTTTCCCTCTCCCCAAACCTGCTCCCATAGCCAACCCACAATTCTACTAGGTTTTACATGTGTCATTGATCGAGACCTATTTACATATTATTGATAGTTGTACTAAGGTAATTGTTTAGAATCTACATCCCCAATAATATCCTCATCAGCCAATGTGTTCAAGCATTTTTTTTCTTCTATGTTTCTACTCCCACAGTTCTCCCTCTGGATTTGCATAGTTTTCTTTCTCATAAGTCCCTCAGCATTGCTATGGATCCTTGCATTGCTGCTAGTAGAGAAGTCCATTATATTCAATTTTAACACAGTGTATCAGTCTCTGTGTACAATGTTCTCCTCGTTCTGCTCCTTTCACTCTGCATCAATTCCTGGATGTCATTTCAGTTCACATGGAATTCCTCCAGTTTGTTATTCCTTTGAGTGCAATAGTATTCCATCACCAGCAGATACAACAATTTGTTCAGCCATTCCCCAATTGAAGGGCATACCCTCATTTTCCAGTTTTTTACCCCCACAAAGAGTGCAGCTATAAATATTTTTGTACATGTTTTTTTCCTTATGATCGATTTGGGGTATAAACCCAGCAGTGGTATGGCTGGATCAAAGGGCAGACAATCTTTTAGTGGTCTTTGGGCATAGTTCCAAATTGCCATCCAGAATGGTTGGATCAATTCACAACTCCACCAGCAATGTGTTAATGTCCCAATTTGGTCACATCCTCTCCAATATTCACCACTTTCCTTTGCTGTCATATTAGCTAATCTGCTAGTTGTGAAGTGGTACCTCAGAGTTGTTTTGATTTGCATTTCTCTAAATATAAGAGATTTAGAACACTTTCTCATGTGCTTATGGATAATTTTGATTTCTTTATCTGAAAATTGCCTATTCATGTCCCTTGCTCATTTATCAATTGGGGAATGGCTTGATGTTTTGTACAATTGATTTAGTTCCTTATATAACTGAGTGATTAGACCTTTGTCAGAGTTTTTTGTTATAAAGATTTTTTCCCAATTTATTGATTCCCTTCTAATTTTGGTTGCATTAGTTTTGTTTGTACAAAACCTTTTTAATTTAATGTAATCAATATTTAACACATCTCAGTAGCAAGAGTTAGAAAGAGAAATACCATTCAAAATCATTCAAAACAATATAAAATACTTAGGAATCTGCCTACCAAGACAAACACAGGAATTATTTGAACACAACTACGAAACATTTTCCAAACAATTAAAACTAGATCTAAACAACTGGAAAAACACTGATTGCTCATGGGTAAGATGAGCTAACACAATAAAAATGACCATTCTACCCAAATTAATTTACTTATTTATTGCCATACCTATCAAACTACCAAAAAACTTAGTTACTGAATTAGAAAAAAATTATAACAAAGTTCATTTGGAAGAACAAAAGATCAAGAATATCAAGGAAAATAACGAAAAAAAGGCATGAAGGAAGGTGGTCTAACAGTTCCAGATATTAATCTGTACTGTAAAACAGTGGTCATCAAAACAATATGGTACTGGCTAAGAGACAGAAGGGCGGATCAGTGGAATAGACTTGGGGTAAGTGACATCAGCAAGACAAAGATCCCAGCATTTGGGACAAAAAATTCACTATTTGACAAAAACTGCTGGGAAAATTGGAAAAAAATATAGGAGAGATTAGGTTTAGATCAACATCTCACACCCTACACCAAGATAAATTCAGAATGGGTGAATGACTTGAATATAATGAAGGAAAAAATAAGTAAATGAGCTGAACACAGAATAGTATACTTGTCAGATCTTTGGGAAAGGAAAGATTTTAAAACCAAGCAAGAGTTAGAAAAATTTACAAAATGTAAAAACAAATCACCATTCTAATAAAATATTAATGGAGTTTTCCTAAAGTAAAACTATGTGATATCTCACCATTTATCCATTCTAAACTGCACCATGAATTTGGTTCATACACTTTCATTCCAAGTTCCAAATGAGATAATGTGCCTCAACAAATGTAAGCCTCTTGAAGGCATAAGTAAGGCATAGATCTTGGCTTTTTCTTTGTATCCTCTGTGCTTAGCATATTGCCTGGCACATATTGAGGACTTAATCAATACCTGTTGATTGCTTGATTAAAGTGCTTTGTAAACCACAGGTTGCCACGTAAATGCTAAGCATTATCAGTTTTCCTGTTGTTGGTATAATGGAATGATATGAATGTTATTTTAACATAACACCCTTTGATTTTACCACTTCCATTGTTATTTTTACATATGCAATACAAGCCTCTCTTTCCTTTTTCTTTGATGTTTCTAAATAGTCTCCTGCTGAGAATATTTTCAACTCTGGATATGATTGTCATATCTGAATGTGGCATTGCATTTATCAAGCACTATGTAAAGGGTGTTAGTTAAATAATTGTCCAGAACAGATTTCTGTCCTCTTTCCATACAGATTCCTTAGAACAGGGAAACTTTGCTGAGCACAAAGGATTAATATTTAAAAGTAAAGAGTAAAACTTTGACCAAGCATAATATTGTCTTAATGTTTTATTGGAGGCAAAGGGCCATAAGACAATTTTTATAACAATTTGTAGCCACTGATACAGGTTAAGAGGAATGGAAAATATTATTAACATCTAGTAAGAGGAAGGGATTGAAGTTTTAGTAACAATTTCTCTTTTGCTTTTATGTTGTTCCTTGTGGGGTCACAGTAAAGTAAATCTAATATATGTGTCATCTATCCATGGCAACAATTGGGTTGTTCCTTCAGACTGAGCCTTTGATTGCATTTGAGAACAAAGGACCCAATTGAGAATGATGATGAGAGCATAATCTTATAATAAAAGCTTGCAGTGTATGTAATGCTTTATGGTTTGAAAAGTACAAAACATCTCATTTGATTTTCATAACAACTTTGGAAGGTAGGCAGTGTTATTATCCCTAATTTATACATAAGTAAGCTGAGATTGCCAGGAGTTGTGACTTAGCCAAGATCATATGGCTCATATGGATCATATTGAAAGCAAGTTTTAAACTCAGATCCTCTCAATTCCAAGGCCAACACTTTATTAGCACTGAATCTATAACACCAACATGTTCCAAATTAACAATATAACAAGAAATGAAAATACAAGTAACTGAGATTTCACCTTATATTCTAAAAATGGGAAAAACCAAACAAAATAGGAGGACAATATTTGAGGAACTATTTAAAGACCCTCACACTAAGACATTACTAGTGGATCTCTGAAATGGACCAATAATTCAAGATATAAAATTGGAATCATATAATAAAAATGAATAAAGTTCCCATATTTTGGACCCAATTCTACTATCAGCATAGATGTTGAAAATAGATTTAATAGATGGATGGATGAGTAAAAGGATTGATGATAGAGATAATTAGGAAGTTAAGAGATAGATAAATAAGAAGATATGTATAGAAGAGAGATATCAATTTATATAGATATATAGACAGTAGCAGTAGATGGATGGATGGATACACAGAGGGACAGATAGAGAGACAGAGAGATGATAGATAGATGATAGATAGATGGATGAGACTGGATCAAAAACAGTGTTAAGACCTAGTGATGCAAATTTAAGCAATCTAGGAAGTGTGTAGAGGTATATGAATGTCATAACAAAGTGCAGAGATAGTTGAAAAAGAACGTAAATGTCTCATTCTGGGAAGAATATGATGAAAGGTCATACATATATGAGTTCTCAATATAGAGTTCAAGATTCTAGCAGAAGGAAAATGAGGATGAGGGTAAAGAAATGAATTGTATGGAGCTGATTGTGAAATATTAAGAGTTGAGGAAAACTGAGAATATAATAAATATTCGTAACAGTATTCTTTGGAAACATTTACTAATTTGAGAATGGCTTTAAAATGTAGTATATTAATTTGTTGGTTTATTGCTGTATAAAGAGGAATGAGAAATGAGAAATTTGGAGAAATATGAGATTTATATATATTCTTTCAGAATAATTTAAGTTGAACCAAAATAACAATATAAACACAATGATTACAATAATGAAAATGAAACGATAATCAAGAGAAAGTCAGACCTCTCAATAAAAAACATAATAAGGATACATTGAAGGTCCTAGAAAAAGAGTCAATCAACATGCCAATATTCAGCTACTATTATGTTCTAGTCAGTGTGTTAGGTGCTGGGGATAAAGAGGAGAACAAAAAAACCTGTTCTTGCTTTTAAGGAGCTTAAATTCTATCAAATAATCAATCATCCCTACTCCCTCATAGCAGAAAGGTAGAGGACTACTAGGGCAGAACACAGTATGGACTATTTTGAATGTTTTATTTAAAATTTTTTCTTAGTAAAAAAGGAACTTTCAAACCCTAGGGATGAGAATGCTCTTTTAAAAAAATTTTTTCCCATAATTATTAGTGAAAAAGAATAAATAAGATTTAAAACATAATCATAAAAAACAAATGTGTACGGGATACTGGTATTAAGATTGTCCTTCTCCAGGTGTTTTTCTTACTTTTTCCCCCCTTCTCAATAGTTATCACTCTTATTTTATAACACTTAGCTCTTCATCTTGTGGACTGTATTGAATCAGCCTACTTACTAGGGAACTTCATTTCAATTCATTCATTCAGTCACTCATTCAACAAATTGGGCTAGTCACCAGAGATTCAAAGAAAAACATTTAGAAAAGTGCTATTTTTGTTCTCAAGGAGCTCACATTTTATTCGGGAATCCTGGTAGGTAAGGAGATAAGGAAATAGAAGATAATTTGTGGAAAGAGAACTTAATAAACCCTTTAAGGAGGGAGTATCACCTGAACTGAACTTAATATTCTAAGGGGCAGAGTCCAGAGAGAATCTATTATATTTGTCTTAGGGAGCATAATGATCCCTTCATTTTTGCCAAAGCACTAGACAGGAGATGGATTCAAGGTCTAGGACATTATCATCTCTATTATTACTTTATCTTACTGGAAGTGAGTTTTTACTACATAACTTCTGATCTTAACGACCATAGATGCTCACATTCATCTTCAAACTCATTCAAAATCTTTGACTGGTCACTACAGAATTTTTCCCAATTTCGTGCTGCATCTCGTATTTTACCATAGTCTCTTCCACTAGCCATAAAGTATTCCTGGTTTTAGCTAAGTAAATTTACCCAAATTTAATACACTCTTTTATCTCTCCTCTCCTATTTTCTTCATGCTGTTAGCCTTTTTTCTCTTCCATACCTTCTGTGGTCCCAGCCCCTCTAATTCCCAACCCCTTGTCCCCTGCCTCTTCTATTGGTCTCATTCAAATTTTTAGGAAGTTGTTTTCTTCAGTGAATTTTTTCACCAAGTTATTGATTCTCTCTCTCAAATCTCTTATAATTTGATTTTTTTAACTTTTTTGCAAGTTTTTCCAGGAGTGGAGTTCTTTAGGGGCATGAAACCCTTCCACTTTTCTTTGAGGCTTTAAATCTTTTTTTTAATTGTTGTCCTCTTCCAAGTTTGTATTTTTATCTTCCCTGTTCCTGAAGTAACTTTCTAATGTCAGATTTTTTTTGTCTTTTGCTCATTTTTCTAGTTATTTGTTTCCTTACCTTACCTATCAGTTGAAGTTGTGCTCTATTCCTGAGGTTGAAGAAGCAATGTTCCAAGTTTGCAATATAGTCCTTCTCTGGTATGTGGGGCAGGCTCAGATGTTTTGGAGTTTCTCAATATGTGCTTTGAGAGGATGGTCTGTCTGACTTGCTATGGGGAGGCTTGTAGCTATTTTATCTAGCTGGATTCTATTCCCCCTGCTGCCTGTTCCCCAGTCATTTTATGGGTTGGGCTGGTCCCTATTCTACTAGTTCACTGCCCTGGGTTTTGTGACTTGTGATGGACTGGTGCCCTGCATTGCCAGTCCATTGCTTTGGACCATGTGGCAGAGAATTGGGTTAGCCCATGTTTTGCCAGTGCCCTCAGATGCCAGTTTTCTATATTCTAGTGCCCTTACAACAACTCTGTCAGGAAAAACCTCAAAGGCATTATTATCTCTAATTTATAGATAAGGGAATCTTGCTTAATCAATTAACACGCACTAAGCACATACTCTGTGCTAAACACTATCAGAACTGACAGAGACTAAATGATTTGCAGTGGTGTTAAAGCAAGTGTCAGAGCTATGATTCTCATCAGACCTCTTCTATCTAAATTTAGAGGGTTCTTTGGAATACCTGCCATTGTCTCTTTTAAAGTACAATTGTTTTTCTCAATCTCTTTTGTAAGAATATAGGGACAGGACCTTTGTAATGTTAGAAACCACACCCTAAGTTTGTCCCACACTGCACCCCATTTTTTATTTTTTTTATTTTTTTGCACCCCATTTTTGTGTGCATATGTTGCAGGACATAAGGGCACAGAGGCTAAAACGTGTGGGACAGCTCTCTCTCTCTCTCTCTTGCTCTTTCTCACTCTCTCTCTCTCTCTTTCTCTCCTTCTGTCCTTGAGGTCTTTGAGGGCTAAATGGCTTGATGGGTTTTGGATTTTGGCTTAAGGTATTTTTTTCTAGATATGTGAGCTTTTCTGTCCCCTTTCTACATTTCCTGTTTTTGTCATATATCTTCATTTTTTAAATTAAAATTACATTGTCAAGACCTATTAACAGACTCCTGACTTAAGAGTTAATTTTATAATGGTGACCACACTATTTTATTAATGTTACATTTAATAATCTTACTTTCATTTATTACACCCTTAATTTAATAGGTATATACTACTTCTAGATGAAGTAAAATGTTATATCAATGGATAGCACCACCACTTTTTCCATTTATTATCTCAAGAGTTACATAGAGCTTTGATAGATTAAGTGATTCTCTCAGGTCACAGCACTAGTATGTCAAGGGAGACATTCTAATCTTCCTGGCTAGGAAACTGGCTATTGATACACTATACTAAACTGCCCCATTTGTAACCTTTAACTAGATAAGATTCTTTAGAACATTTCTCTTGCAAACTTCTTCCTTTAGTATTTTCATTTCCATGAAGCTTTGTTTTTGTTTTTGTAATTTTAATCTGTAGATCTCAGATTATAGACCTCCCAAGAGACCATCCTAGATCTTGCTATTTCTCTCTAGGGTTATTCTCCATAAAGAATAGGTTTTTAAGAGTTACCTGGTATGTTTAGGAGCACAGCAGGTACATGTTATGTGACCACCCTGTTTGAAAACAGTCAAAAGGTTAATGGAATATAAGTGCAGACAGCAAGGGAACAAAGACCTCAGAGGCATTAAATATTTCATATGTTGATTGCCTGACCATGATGTAATAGTATTTTATTTTCTGATGGCTCAAAAACATGACAATATGGAAAGGCCATAATGAGAAAAAAACTGAAAACAAAGATAAATGGAAAATGAAACAAGAATTTTTGATAGAATATTCAAGAAAATCACTCCATAAGTTGGCATTTTTGATGGAATGATTCCAAACAAAATACTTTTATTCATGGAAAAGAAGAGCATTTTATATATAATCATTAAAGATAATAAAAATACTTATATTTTCTAAGTTAGAAAAACATAACTTACTTTTTTTCACCTTGCACATCCTATGCATATGAAAAATTGCTGGTGACCAAATGCACAGAGAAGAAATGTATATCAGAAGGGGAAAGGTTTTAAAGGACACCCAGGGACTGATGTCCATCCAAGGTATTTCAAGAAGAGGAGAGATCCTAAAAGCATGAGAAAGATTTTGGGTATTCCTTTTAATAATAAAAATGCCACTACTAAGAACCATTCTGTAACTTCTCATCTTTAGAAAATAGAACCAGGTTGCCTTAGGAAGGAAGAGACTCCCTTTGCTGGAAGACTTCATGAAGAAGCTCAAGGGAAAAGATTTCTATTTAGCTACTGGCAGAATAGGTTGAGTTCTGAGGTTCCTACCAACTCTTGTGTTGTGACTCAATGAAGAAGAGAATTAAATCAATTTGACTGATCAAATATGTAATGAGGACCTATAACTGTGCTAGGTACTTTTGAGCACAAAGGAAAGAGTAAGATATGGCACCCACCTACACTCACCCACATACACACACAGTTAGTTACGGACCCTGATCTAGACTGAGGATGCAGAATATCAGTCAAAATGTTCTTTGGTTTCTGTTTCATGGAATGTTGGTCCTTAGCAATTTGAAATATTATGGGTATTTTATATACAGGTTGGACACATGACCACTGGAGTCCTTTCTGAGAGTCAAATTCTGTGATTAATATTTTTCTAAACTTTACTATCCTACTTTTTAATGGCAGGTTTAAGAATGAGGGAAGCTTTGCCATTTTGGAAAACTGCCATGGAATGTTGGGCGTGAAGAAGAACTTCCATCCATCTCCTGCTAATTCTATACCACATCCCCGATCCTCCAAGCCACCCCCTTTTTACACAGGGACACGGAATCCTTTGAAAGTGGTATGTAAAAGTGGTTTGTCTAGTACTGTGAGTTTGATATGCAAAGACAAGAGGTATAATAATTTCCTTTCACCTGTTGGTGAAAGGTGATCATGCAATGTCTGCCAACTCTTGTTGCCAATGGCTTATGAAAACCACTGAAAAGAAATCAATCTATATTCTCAAAGGCAGACATATCAAGGAGTACCACCTCTTTCTCTGCGTGTCACTGTAGATGTTATTGTTTCGATAGAAGCTTCTTTAAGAGCAAAAGATAGCTTCAATCAATTTCAAAATTAGTGGAGAATTAAAAGAACACTTTTAGAGTAATTCTATTTCTTGATACAGTATTTTTGGAATGGTGAATAGATTGCAGCACTTGAAGCCTCGATGTTATAAATTAAACCCCACTTTCTAATATTAACCAATTGTGTGATTTTCAGCAAGACTCTTGAGCTCCCTGAGCCTTTATTTCTTCCTAAATATAGAATTGAGTAATAAGTCAAAAAGTTAGTGAGTATTTATTAAGCACTGATTACATGCAGCATACTGGCCAAAGTTCTGGGAATACAAACATAAGCAAAAAGAAAGATAGCCCCTGCCCTCAAAAAGTTTACTTACACAATTGGGAAGACTCATAAAAAGAGCTGAAAATATAGGTGGAGGATTAGGGGAAAAGTGTAGAAGTGTAGAAGTTTAGAGAGTCCATAGCAAAGTGGATAGCCTCCTTCCCTAACTTCTTCATAATTAAATCCATTATATTTATCAGTATTTTTATTGTATATGCTTACATATGTAGTTTTATTTCCTAGTAGGCAGTATAATTTGTTTTATTCTTTGCATTTATATCCTTAGTACCTAGAACATTACCTGGTCTATCTTAGGAACTAAAGAATGTTTGTTAATTAATTGATCGATTGATGTCCACTGTCTCTGATTTCTAATGTAGTTAGATAAGCAATACCCAAATATGGACATTTTTATTACAGAGTTGTGCTTTATAATTTTATATTAAAACTGAAATATAATTGAAAAACTAACTAAGAATAACAACAAAAAAGCCAGATATATATCATAAGGTAGAAGTTTTAGTCATCAACATTTTGTAGTAAGATATTAAAAAAGTAGAAGAAAAAATATGTATCTTCAGTCCTTAATTGAGTTAAAAAACATGACAGTAATGATCATTTGTGTAACTGCAAGAAATAACATATTAACTGATATAATAGAACAATTTATAAAACTAAGCATTCATCTTCATACAAATAGAAATACACTATGGAAATCTTTGTGAACCAAAGGAAATGTTAAAATCCTAGCAAGAATTTTATATTTTGTGATTTGCAACTTTCTGGATTTGTAACTTTCTGATATAGTGGTGACTAATTAGCTTTATGAAAACATAATTGGATTATTTTAACTATGCTGATGTTTTCCTTTCTTTTGATAACTACTTTGAGACATTTGGAAAAATTGCATAAATAATTCTAATTGTTTAATTAAATGTACCTCATTTTGAAAAAAAATTGATACATTTAAAAATGAAGTATCCATCTAAACAGAATTAGTTTTAGTAATTAAAATAAAACATTTAAGATATTATAAATAACTTTCTAAACTATAATAATTCCAAAGATCTATAATTTTGTCAGGGTAGATACTCCTATCATTCAGTTCACACTCTCTCCATGCTTTGGTACAGTCTTCAATTTCTATGACCATATCAGTACTTATACAACATATACACCCAAAGTCACTTATACATCAGAACCTCATATTCTAGTGAGAGACAAAATGTATAAAACATATACCTAGTTGATGGGAGGTAATGTACCAAAGGAGGATGATAGAGGTGAGTGAAAGAGAACTGAAAAAAGACTTTTACAGCTAATGGACCCAAAGCTAAGAGTAGAAGGAAGCCAAGGAAACTAAGGAGCAGAGGCGAGGAGAGCTTTGTGGATCTCCAGTACAAGGAGACAGGAAATGAAATGTCTTGTTTGAAGAACAGCAAGGAATCCAGTATAGTTGGATCATAGAGTGTTTTGAGGACACTAGAATATAGAAAACTGGAAAAGCAGGTAAGGGGTCAGATTATGCAGAGTTTCAATTGGTAGAGGGCTCCTTTGCATCTTAATATTTGATGGAATTCAGATAGAAATGGTCTCAGGACATGTTGCCATTTCTCTTGTTCTGTATCTACAAGTAGATAACATTCTCCAACATGAATCTATTGAAACTATGATGAATCACTGAATTTATTAATTCATTAATTAATTTAGTTCCTAAAACTTTCACAGGGGATTATCTATACAATGTTGCTGTAATGACACAGATTGTTTTCCTGGGCTTGTTCCTTTACTTTGTATTGATTCATACATTTTCTCACTGTCATTATTTTTGTATGGAATTAAGAAAAAAATCATCAGACAACAATTTTTTCCATGTAAATGGGGAAATGACTGTGATTTATAATTGAATCAGAGTATTCTGGTTCTGTAGGTTCTGATTCTGGTTCATCTTCTGAAAAGCATACTTGTGACAACTCTAGACATAGAAAGTAAAGTGGAATGAAAAATACCTTCCTTTGTTTACTCATAAATATTTTTTTCTTCTAGGACTCTATATTTTGAAAGTTTTTCATTCTATATAGTTTAGAGTCTGTAAGTATTGCACCATAATTACATCTATTCAAACCACATTTCTTTATGGATAAATGTTATATCTAAATGTCAGTAAATTATAATTCTCTCTGTAGTGATGCCTCAAATGAATGAATAAATAA
Organism: Gracilinanus agilis; assembly: GCF_016433145.1. NCBI lineage: Eukaryota > Metazoa > Chordata > Mammalia > Didelphimorphia > Didelphidae > Gracilinanus > Gracilinanus agilis. The sequence continues at coordinate 635,563,755 of NC_058132.1, forward strand.
AAGAATGAAGATACATTTATTGGATGAGAGAAAATAGAAACATTAATAAGCTTGGATGAATTGAAGTTGAGACCTAATGCAATGGTGCTTGAGAACAATTTGAAATGATGGTTGAAAGTAGATCTATGAAATTGTGCATACTATTTGACCCAACTATATCTCTCTTGGGTCTATACTCCCAAGAGATAAAAATAAAAGGACTTATGTGTACAAAAATATTTTGTAGTGGCAAAGAATTAGAAATTGAGGGAATGCCCATCAATTGGGGAATGTCTGAACACATTGTGGCATATGATTATGATGAGTTAATGTCATGTTATAAGACATGATTAGTGGAGTGGTTTCAGGAAAAAAAATAAAACATGGCAAGACCTCTTAGAACTGATGCAAAACAAATTGAGAAAAACTGAGATATCACAGTGCACAGTAACAGTAATCTTATAGTGATAATAGCCATGAAAGACTTGATTACTCTGATCAATATAATGATCCAAGACAATTCCAAAAGACTCATATTGTAAACAAAGAACTGATGAACTTGAGAAAAAATTGAAGAATAATTTTCTAACCTTATTTTTATATTTCCTTCTTTCTTTAAATGCATATGATTTTACTGGCTACATAATTTCAAAGAGTCATTTTCTTCTTTTAAAATTATTGATACCTTCAGTTTTTTTATATCATTGTAATTTTCCAATAAGCATACTCTGCAGAACCTTCCCTTGAACAAAAAAAAATCCAAACATATCTAAATAGTACAAACAGTATTTTCACCCTTAGATTCCCACTTCTCTACTACTTCATCAATTGTTCTTAGGTCACGAAATTAGTCATCAATCATAGGTCTAAAAGGGATCATTCAGGCCAACTTCCTCATTTTATTGGATGAGGGAATTTAGTTCCAGAGAAGATAAATGATTTACCCAAAACCACATGAGTAGTAAGTTGGAGGGCTGGCAATTATTTTTGATTATGAGTTTAAATACCTTTTTAAAAAGTGTCATTGTCAATCATGTTACTGTCATTATTGTGTATATTGTTACCCTGATTCTGTTTTCTTCAATTCCATGTCAGTTCATGAGAGTTTTCCTATTTATCTCTGAATTCCTCATATTTGTCATTCATTTCTTAACAGAACAATGATACTCAATGATATGCATATATACAATTTGCTCAGCCTACTTTTATTCTAGTTATTTGCTGCAGAAAAAAAAAGTCAAGCTGTCATTTTTTCAAGCAACACTTCTCTGCTACTGTATAGCAAGCACACACTTCTGTCTTCCACAAAGGCAGAGAATATTGAGGTAGGTTGCTTTGCTTAAGCATAATTTGGGCCCAGGAGAATTATCCCTTGCATTCATGATTTACATGCACTGGCCCAAGGACCCAGCAATAATCAGATTCGGTTCATACCGTGTAAAGTCTTTAGGATAACATGTCACTTTCTCATCAACAACTCAACATGTTCAACAGCTAATGTTTCAAGCATTTCTCTAGTAGCTAACCAGCTGAAATAATACCAGAGGTGGGAGAAGCAAAACAATTGTTGTTTCAATGGCTAAATTTGTTCCTGTTGTTTGAAAATCTGACACAGGCTCGAGCAAATTATTTTTATGGTCTGTGAGCTTGAGATATGTATTCTGATATTTCATATATTTTCCCTGATATCCCAGAGGATGTTGCTGATTTCATGAGGATGGACATATGATCTTCGATGTCTGTCCTGCAAAGCATCCAAGTTTTAGAAACATTTTAATCATGCTTTATACACCAAATAATGGAAAGTTGGGTATTTGCATAAAAGATGAGATTTATGGCAATGTAAATAAGATCCACTTTAATCAGAGCCCAGGGAATATCAGTTATTAAAAATGAAGACTTCCTTCATCATAAACATTTCCTTTCTTGCCATGAGCACATTTTAGTTTAACCTCTATTACTACTGCACTGATCAGACTGGGGGAATAGTGATGGGGGGGTCCTTCCCTCTTGACTGAGAAGCAGGATCATAGGCATCATAGCATCATAGGTCCAAAGGGACCTTAGATACCACTGGGTTTCATTCCCTCATTTTAAAATGAAGAAATGGGATACAGAAGAGTTAAGTGACTTGCATGGACAGTGTTTGAACTAGAATTAACAGTTCTTTCTGACTCCAAATTGAGTTCCATATGCCCCAAATTATACGCCAGGAAGGGTTGACTTACACAGAGGAGGAACAGGCAGCTATCTACTTGATATTTCTGCCTGATGCTTAAAAATCCTTTGCTATGGAATAAAGTCCTATTGTTCAGTTAAAACAGAGATTTAACACATGAAGACTTGCCACTACATGAGACATGATAAAGTTTTGTGATTCCATCAAGATGTGCATTTCCTGTACTGATGCATAATTTAACCTCTCTAGTACTTACTAGTCCTCAACTTTTAAATTTATTTTGAAAAACAAATGCTTGCCTTTTTTTCCTTTAATTTAAATCAATTGAGAAAACAAACAAACAAACTATATATAAATGTATCTACATATATAGATAGATAGATAGATAGATAGATAGATAGATAGATAGATAGATAGATAGATAGAGAGATAGAGAGATAGAGAGATAGAGAGACAGACAGACAGAGACAGACAGACAGAGAGAATAAAAGAAAAAAGAAATTCTAGATTTGATCATGTTCAAAAGAAAATATTTCTCAGTCCTCATTCTGATTCTATTACCTCTCTGGACAGTGGTGGGTAGCAAGTTTCATCATGAATCCTCTGAAATCATTACTAGTGATTGTCTTGATTATTATTCCTAAATCTTTCTAAGGTATGTCTTTATAACATTGTGGTTATTGCCTAAATTTAATCATGGTTCCACTTACCTTATTCAGCATCAATTCAAAAAGTCTTCCCAAATTTCTTTAAAACTATCCCTTCAGCATTATTAAAAAAAACAACCCTTACCTTCCGTTTTAATATCAAAACTATGTGTTGCTTCCAAGGCAGAAGAGTGGTAAGGGATAGGCAATGATATTAAGTGATTTGCTCAGTCACACAGTTAGGAAGTATCTGCAGCCAGATTTGAACTCAGAATTACCCAGCTCTGGGCCTGGCTCTCAATCCACTGAGCCACTTACCTGTCCCCATCTCCCCCTTCCCTTTCTCAGTTCTTATAGCAAAATGGAATTCTATCATATTCATCTGCCATAACTTGTTCAGCCATTCTCTAATTAATGGAGAGTCCCTCAGTTTCCCATTCTTTCTCACCACAATAAAAAGAGTTGCTATAAATATTTTTGCATGTCTGGATCCTTTTCCTCCTTTTTAGGTCTCTTTGGGATGTAGACTTGTTTCTTCATGACAGAACTCATTGACTGGTAGCAAGGTGGCCAAACTTCTGGTAATAAGTCATTCCAGACTCAGCATCTTTGGATGGCAGACAAAAGGTCCATATAAAGCTAAGCACTCCAAGCATAATAGGACTTGCTAGAAATTGCACTTCTCTGGTATAATATTCTAGAACTCTGAGAGCTCATTTAGTTCCCACTGTTTCAACTATAATGGAGTTATTTTGATAAAGGACAAGCTTATATCAAGATATAAATATCAGAGGTATTAAGTGAACAACAAAAAGCATGAAGGAAAATAGAAAGGGAAGGGAGAAGGCTATGGAAGTGGGGAGAGGGAACACGTGCTATTTTTTTAGAATTACAGTTTCAGAGTAATAAAAGAACTTAATATGGCAAAATGGTAGTAGTGCTGTGTAGCCATAAGCAAGTCACAATTTCAATTTTCCCATCTGACAATTAGAGTAATAATATCTGTGACTCTTAACTCTTGGGATTGTTATGAATACCAAATGAGATAATATTTAGGATATTCTTACTAAACTTTGACACTCATGTTATGCTCAAGTCACTTGCTACTATTTTTATGACATTTGTAATTGAAGTAAGACAACCTCCAAACAATTCCAAAGAAATTGGCATACAGACTCCACTTGCAGTCCCATATAGAGTAATGGTCTCTCACAATAATGTCCACTCCATTTTTGTAAAGATCTAATTATTAAGAATTTTTAAAAAAATCTAAACTCTGACTTTGACTCTGGGTCTAATTATAATAAGTCTTATCCTTATTTTTCCAATTGGCATTCTTTCAAATACTTTATCATTGTGACTATGAATGTCCCCCCCCCCTCACCAAGTTTTCTCTTCCCTAAAATAAGCATCTTTAGTTCCTTCAAAAGATCATTATATAATATTATTCTGAATTCCTTTCACCATCCTTATTGACCTCCTCTACAAAGACATGAGCTTGTCAATGCCTATCTCAAAACGTATTTCCATTAGAAGGGAAGCAACAAATTGTGAAAAAAATCTTCATAACAAAAATCTCTGACAAAGGTCTAATTACTAAAATGTATAAGGAGCTAAATCAATTGTAAAAAAAATCAAACCATTCCCCAGTTGACAAATGGGCAAGGACATGAATAGGCAATTTTCAGATAAAGAAATCAAAACTATCCATAAACACATGAAAAAGTGTTCTTTTATAATTAGAAAAGTACAAATCAAAATAACCCTGAGGTACCACCTCATACCTAGCAGGTTGGCCAATATGACAACAAAGGAGAGTAATAAATGTTGGAGAGGATGTGGCAAAATTGGGACGCTAATGCTTTGCTGGTGGAGTTCTGAATTGATCCAACCATTCTGGAAGGCAATTTGGAATTATGTCCAAAGGGTTTTAAAAGACTGGCTGCCCTTTGATCCAGCCATACCACTGCTGGGTTTGTACCCCAAAGAGATAATAAGGGAAAAGACTTGTATAAAAATATTTATAGGTGCGCTCTTTGTGGTGGCAAAAAACTGGATAATGAGGGGGTATCCATTGATTGGGGAATGGCTGAACAAATTGTGGTATATGCTGGTGATGGAATACCATTGTGTTCAAATGGATAATGAACTGGAGGAATTCCATGTAAACTGGAAAGACCTCCAGGAACTGAAGCAGAGCAAAAGGAGCAGATCCAGGACAACATTGTACACAGAGACTGATACACTGTGGCACAATTGAACATAATAAACTTCTCTACTAGCAGCAATGCAATGATCCAGGAAAATTCTGAAGGACTTATGAGAAAGATGCTATCCACATACAGAGAAAGAAATGTGGGAGCAGAAACACAGAAGAAAAACATGTAATTGATCACATGGTTCAATGGAGATATGATTGGTAATGTTGACTTTAAATGTTCATTCTATTGCAAATATTAATAATATGGAAATAGGTCTTGATCAACAATACATGTAAAACACAATGGAATTGCTCATTGGCTATGGGAGAGGGGAGAGAAGAGAGGAGGGAAAGAACATGAATCATGCAACCAAGAGAAAACATTCTAAGTTAATTAATTAAATAGATTTAAAAAAGGTATTTTCAAAAATTAAACAATCATTCCGGACAGTATAGTTTAAGGGAGATTTTTTTTGTATGTGTATGTGTATGTGTGTGTATATAGTGTTTTACAATCCATGAAGTGTTATATAAATCAGGTATAGATTTAACTTAGTTATATATCTAAAAGTACATGCAGCACAAAACACATATGTTCAGTTATACAAATATGGATGCCTGAGAATGGGTGTTTTGTTTAATCCATCCTCAGGTCATAATACTTTTGGTTGCTGTATTAAACTGCTAATTTACATTCAACCTTCAATCTACTAATACTACCTGCCTTTTAAAACTAATTATTTTTGTGTCATTATTGGTCAGTCATTTCTATCATGTTCTATCTTCATGACTTCATTTGGCGTTTTCTTTGCAAAGATACTGGAATGCTTTATAATTTCCTTCTCTACCTTATTTTACACATGAAGCAAACTGGTTATAACTAAGGAAAACAGGGTAAACTGACTTGTCCAGGGTGACATATCTAGCAAGTATCTGAGGCCAGATTTGAACTCTGATCTTCCTGACTCCAGGCCTGGCACTCTAATCACTGTGCTACCTACCTGCCCAATTGCTATATAGCCATCATGCATTTTTTCACTTAGTTTTCTTAAACTAATAGATATAGGACAATTATGTAAAATTGCACATGTGTGGATGTGTGTGTGGGTATAGTTCTATGACAAAAGGTTTGCATATTTTTAAAGCCCTTTGGGCACAATTTTGGATATTTCTGCAGAGTGCTTGGACCAATTCACCATTTCACAGAAGGTTCAGTAATGTACTTATTTTCCCATATTCAATAAAGTATTTGTTATTCTTATAGAAATGAGATGATGCATTGTTGATTTAATTTGCCTTTCTCTAGTCAATAGAGATTTAGAGTATTTTCTCATATAATTATAGATAATTTTGATTTCTTTATTTGAAAACTTCCTATTCACATATTACAATTTATCAATTGGGAATGACATATTTTATAAATTTAATTTTGCCAATTCAGCTTTTTAAGAAGTTGTTTTTTTTTCCTCTGTGAACTTTTGTACCTCTTTTTATCTTTAAGGCATTCTAATTTTTAGTGTTAACTTTCTAAAGAAATGACCTGCTGGAAGAATAGGCAAGAAAGTCCAATGACAAAAAGAGTGTTATGTAAAGCATAATAGACTGTTTTTAATTTAATATAATCAAAATTATTCATTTTATACCTTGTAAAGTTCTCTACCTCATTTGGTCATAAATTCTTCCCTTCTCCACAAATGTGACAAACTATTTTGTGTTCCCCTAATTTACTCATGGTATCACCTTTTATGTCTAAATCATATACCCATTTTGATTTGATCTTGTTATGGGATATGAGATATTTATCTATGCCTAATTTTTGCCATACTGTTTTCCAGTTTTCCTAGCAGTTTTTGTTATATAGTGAATGCTTATTCCAAAAGCTGGTGTCTTTGAGTTTATCCAACACCAGATTTGCCAAGGACATTTACCTCTAATCTGTTACAGTGATCCACTGTTCTATATTTTAGCCAGTACTAGATCATTTTGATTATTACTGCTTTATAATACAGTTTGAGGTCTGTTACTGCTGTATGGCATTCTTCACTTTTTTTTATTACTTACCCAGATATTCTTGCTGTTTTGTCATTTCAAATGAATTTTTTAATTATTTTTTAACTTTATAAAATAATCTTTGGTAGTGTGATTGATATAGTCCTGAATGAATAATTTACCTTACATAGAATTGTTCTTTATCTTAGATTAGCTCAGCCTATCTGTAAGCAATTAATATTTTCCAATCATTTAGATAGACTTTATGAGAAAACTATTAGGCAATTGTGTTCAAATAATTCCTGATTTTGTCTCTGCAAGTATATTCCAGGTATTTTATATTATCTAAAGGTATTTTAAATGAATTTTCTCTTACTCTTTCTTCCTATTTGATTTTGTTAGTGAGAAATGCAGATGATTTATGTGGGTTTATTTTGTAATTTTCAACTTTGCTAATGTTATTAATTATTTCAATGAGATTTTTATTTTATTCTCTAGTGTTCTCTAAGTATACCATCATATCATCTGCAAAAAGTGATAGTTTAGTTTCCTTATTGCCTACTTTATTCCTTTAATATCTTTTCCTTCTCTTATTGCTATAGCTAGGATTTCTAGTACAATATTTAATAGTACCAATAAGGGGCATATTTGCTTTATCCCCGATATTGTTTGGAAGGTTTCTAACTTATACCCATTGGAGACAATACTTGCTGATAGTTTTAGATAGATACAATATGAATTTAAGGAATGACCTATTCATTCCTATATTTCTTAGTGTTAACCCGCCACATCCCCCTCCCTTCTATTACCACCTCCACCCCTCACCTTATTTTCCTCCCAATTCTCTATAGATTAAGACAAGATTCTATACCCCAAAGTTTGTTATTCCCTCTCTGAACCAATTCAAATAAGGTTAAGGTTCAAGTAATGCCATTACCACTTTAATCTTCTTCTCCATCATAATATTGTGCCTCTTTGGTAAGATAATTTACCCCATTCTAACTCTCCCTTCCCTGTTCTTACAATGCTATCCTTTTCCACCTCTTGATTTTTTTTACTTTTGGGATATCATGTCATCCTAATTAACTTACTCACACCCCTTTGTCTATGTATAATCCTTCTACTTGCTCTAATACTGAGAAAAAATTTTCAGAGTTACAAATATTATCTTTCTATGTAGCAATATAAAAAGTTTTACCTTATTGAAATCCTAATATTTTTTTCTTGTTTAGCTTTTCAGGTTTCTATTATGTCATGTATTGGTATATCAAATTTTCTTTTTAAGTCTGGCCTTTTCATCAGGTATGTTTAGAAATCTTCTATTTTATTAAATGACCATTTCCTACCTGAAAGAATGAACTCAATTTTGAGAGATCAATAGTTGTGGGTTGTAAACCTCATTCCTCTGCCTTCTGGAGTATTATATTCCAATGTTTTTGACCTTTTAATGTAGAAGATGCAAAGTCCTATGTAATCCTGACTGTGGATTCATAATATTTAAATTGTTTTTGTTGTTGTTGTTGTTGTTGTTTTCCTGGCTGCTTGTAGTATCTTTTCCTTGGTCTGGGATCTCTTGAATTTGACTATAATATTCCTGGAAATCATCTTCTGGGCATTTATTTCAGAAAGTGAGTGGATTCTTTCAATTTCTATTTTACTATTTTGTTCAAAAATATCATGGCAGTTTTCTTTGATAATTTATATTAATATGTCTGTCCTGTTTTAAAGCATTGCTTTCAGATAGTCCAATAATTTTAAATTTGTCTCTCTTAAATCTATTTTCCATGTCAGTTGTTTTTCCAGTGAGATAGTTCATATTTCCTTCTATTTTTTCATTCTTTTGATTTTGTTTTATTGTTTCTTGGTATCCTGTGAAGTCATTAACTTCTAGTTGCTTTCATTTCTCTTCCCCATGTTTTCTTTGTCTATCCTTTTATGATTTTTGAAATTCTTTTTGAACTCAAGAGTCTGAGACAAATTACTATTTTTCTTTGAAGATTTTTGGGTAATTATTTTGATATCATTGTCCTGTTTTGTGTCTATTTCTTGCTCCTCTTATCTCCATGATAATTTTCTATGGGTAGGGATTTTTTAAAAATATTTTTTTCATTTTCCTAGCCTTTTCCTCAACTTTTGCTTTTATCTTAAAGGTGGGCTCTGTTCTCAAGGTAGAAAGGGCACTCTCTTGAACTTCGGTTTTTCCTTACTTTTACTCTCAGCTCTAATTCTGGATTTCTGCAACTTTCAGTTATTGGAAGAACTTGGAAGAAGGTATTGCTTATTGGTTTAGATCTCTGAAAGCCATCTCATACTGCTGATTCAGCCACCCTTTCAGACTGCTGATGCTGTGCAGGTCTCAGAGTGCTGTGAACTATTTTGTCCTGAGATTCAGGGAGTAACTGCAAGCTTGGACAAGGGCTCCAGGACTCACTTTGGACTTGGGCAGGGGCTTAGAACCTCACATTGGATATATACCAGACAGGTTCACCACAGTCTGTCTTGCACTAAGGCTTGGGACCTCACTGCAGACATGCCTTAGGGTTTGGAAGTTCAAGAGACGTGTGATAGTGCTCTGTTGTTGTCTTAGGCAGGGTTTCATTTTGAAATTGGCTCGGGACCAGGTTCAGAACCTGAAACAGTAGATGTATGTGTTTGTGGTGGGAGGGCAGCTTGCTGTTAGCATTTTCTGGTACTTTTAGTTACTACCTTGCTATATTCTGTGTTCCCCTCTCACCATGGTCAACCAGACGTTTTCTGCTTAGTTTCCAAGTTGTTTTCTACAGGAAATTTACTTCACTCCATCTTCTTGTTGGTTCTGCCTCTCTAGTATTTATTTCGAAACATTATTTTAAGGTTATTTGTAGAGGATTCTAAGATAGGTTCAAGCTTTCAATGTCTACTCTAACATATTAGCTCTGCCACCTCCCCACCCACTCCCCCCTCCCTACACCCCCACCCCCACCCCATCTATTTATTTTAAATGTAATTTCTTTTTCTCTGACTTGGATTTTCTTGCTGGTAAATAGAAATGCTGATGGTTTATGTTTGTTTTGTGTTCTGTGACTTTGCTAGAGTTAATTGTTTGTTTATTCGTTGTTTTAGTTAATTCTCTGAGGTTCTCTGTGTATACAAAGAGAAATGACTTTGTTTTATTCTTGATTATTCTAGATTTTTTTTTGCTCTTATCACTATAGCTAGCATTTATAATACAATATTAGTAGTAATGATAGTGGGCATCCTTGCTTTAATCCTAATCTTATTGTATCTCTCAAAAGCTTTTTCTGAAACTCTTGAGATAATGATATGGTTTCTTTTGAATTTGTTAATTAAATGGTAAATTATGCTGATAGTTTTCCTAATATTGAACTATCCTTGCATTTCTTATAAAATCTGCATGGAGGGGCAGCTGGGTAGCTCAGTGGAGTGAGAGTCAGGCCTAGAGACGGGAGGTCCTAGGTTCAAACCTGACCTCAGACACTTCCCAGCTGTGTGACCCTGGGCAAGTCACTTGACCCCCATTGCCCACCCTTACCACTCTTCCACCTATGAGACAATACACCCAAGTTAAGGGTTTAAAAAAATCTACATGGTCTTGTGTATGAACTTCGAGATATAATCTTGTAATATGCTTCTTAGCATTTTCATTAAAATTTTTGCATCAATATTTATTAGAAAGATAGTTCATAGTTTTCTTTCTCTGATTTAGATCTTCCAGGTTTATGTATCAATATTATATTTGTGTCATAAAAGGAATTGAATTCATTATTACCCTATTTTTTCCATATACTTGATGTAGCATTAGAGTTCATTTTTCTTTGATATTTGGTAGAATTCATTTGTGAATTCATTTGTCCCTAAAGCCTTTTTCTTCAGGGAATTCTCTATGGTTTGTTCAATTTGTTTTTCCCTGATAGAGTTGTTTAAATATTCAATTTTCTCTTTTGTTAAGCTGGGTAGCTTAAATTTTTGAAAACATTGATATGTTTCACTTAAATTTTCAAATTTATTAGAAAAGAGTTGAGAAAATAACTCCTGGTAATTTCTTTATTTCCTTCTTCATTAGCTATCATTTCAGCTTTTTCATTTTTGATACAGGTAATTTGGTTTTCTACTTTCTATTTTTTAAATCAAGTTAATCAATGGATTATATATTTTATTAATTTTTCACTGGTCTGAAGTGTGCTACAGACTCTGTTTTCTTTCCTTTTTTGTTATTAGGACAATATTCGCTGTTCTCAAGATATGTGGTTCCTTTCTAAAATCTTTGGGAAAAAAAGTCATGCAAGAACTACATTTTATTCTATTTTTTCCTATTCTAAGAAAATAATTCATTTGGCTTAGGTTATTTGAAATCATATAGGACAGTAAGTTTCTCTGTATGACCCCCTTAATTATTTTGAGTATCAAATCTCTATCAACCATCATGATTTTGTCCTTTCAAGATGACAAGTTATTCTTCTTGGCAGAGAAAACTGAAAGAAAGTAAGAAAAAAGCAGTTTTACTTTCTTTGCTTATCAGTTGTCATCATCATATCTAACCTACTTAAAGAGTGTTCCCATCCCTTCTTTGACCAAAGAAACTAATACCCATCATTTCCCTTTTAGTTTACCCTTTGCTTTCCTTTTAAGCCACAGTTCATTCATAACTACAGTGTCCCAGAATTCATCTTGAGATTCTATGATATATATTTTAATTGATTCTTTATTATTTACCTTTGCTTTAATCTTCTACACACAATTTTTAAAAATGCTGAATTAGATTGATATTGGTGTATCAATATTAATCTTCTCAAATCATTTCATTTTTCTCTCCTTATCAAAATTATTTCTCATTATGAGATTTTTATTGCATTTTTATTGTTAATTATTATTAAATCATTATTACATAATTCCATTTCTAAGAGCTTCCTATAGCTCCTGGGATGACTTTCTCTAGAGAATTTTGGTCTATAAGATCCCACCTAGGTTTCATCTAAGCCATTTAAAAATTTTTTTCCTGAAATTGATAGTGCATTTCAGATTTCCCAGCTTTTCTTTCCTCTGTCCAAAACCTTATGTGGGATATTTTGATCCTTTGGTATTTTCTTTTTATTTGACTGATCTGTATCTTTATTTAAAGTTAGAAGCTATACTTAAAATTATAATACTGCCTTCAAATTACAGAGCAACAATAAAATATTCTACATTTCTGAAGTTTAATAAAATAAATAGGCATTTTAAGCACCTGCTATATGCCAGGCAATGTGTTAAATTCTTACTTTTATTATTGCATTTCTCTTATGCTTAGTACCTCAATTTGAACATAGGTGTTATAAAATAAATATATTTTGCATGAATGAATAATAAATGGATGGAATTCTTTGATATCTCTTAGAAGTAGCAAGGTATTATACTTATTATCCCTTACAGGCTCATGAAGGAGTAGCTTTAGAACTGAAAGGGGGGCAGAGCCAAAATGGTAGAAAAGGTCCAGGGATCCATCGAATCTCTGCCAAATTACTCTCTGAAAAGCAAAGATACACGGCCTCAAACAAATTATGGGGCAGTATAACCTACAAAAGGCAAGTTGAAGTAAATTTCCAGGCCAAAGTAACTTAAAAGCCTGGCAGAAGGGATCTAGTGCACCACAGAAGAGATGGAACACAGACACATCTGGTCAGGACCCACCAAGGCAAGAGGTCTTGATTGAAACTGAAGCAGCAGCCAAGGCTTCTGGAATTCTCAGCCATAGATAGTTAGGGGAAGCAGGCTGAACATAGGTTCTGAAGGAGATTACATGGAACCCTTTCCTGGGTGTAGGTGCAAGACTTTAGTTGTATTGCCCATATGCAGAACCAGGTCACAGTCCTGGGGTGCAGTTGCACTGCTGAGGAGGGACACAAGTATACACCATACTTGCAGTTGCAAAGGAGCAGGGGACCCTGGTCATAGTTCGCAGGTATAAAAGAAAGTTTGGGGTTACTCACCCACAAGAGCATTGACCTGGAGAGTATTAAATACACCTCTCCTTATCTCAAACTACCTTGGAGGAAGAACTGAAAGCAGAAAGGTACCCAGTGCCAGCTTTGAAGGCAGCTATACAAAGATCCTGAAGGTTGGAACAGTGCCTCCTTCACACAATTACAGAACCCAACTTTAACATTGTTTTAAACTATTAGAAAAGAAAAAAGCAGGAAAATGATGAAGCAATTAAAAAAGAAATACCACATATATGGTGGTGATGGAATACTATTGTGCTCAAAGGAATAATAAACTGGAGGAATTCCATGTGAACTTGAAAGACCTCCAGGAACTGATGCAGAGCGAAAGGAGCAGAGCCAGAAGAACACTGTACACAGAGACCAATACACTGGTAAAACAGAATGTAATGGACTTCTGTACCAGCAGCAATGCAATGACCCAGGACAATTCTGAGGGATTTATGGAAAAGATTCTACCTATACTCAGAGGAAGAACAATAGGATTGGAAACAGAAGAAAAACAACTGCTTGAATGCATGTGTTGAGGCGGACATGATTGGGGATGTAGACTCGAAACTACCACACCAATGCAACTATCACCAATTTGGAAATAGGTCTTGATCAATGACACATGTTAAAACCAGTGGAAATGCACATCGGCTATGGGGGTGAGGAGGTCGGGGGGTGAAGGGGAAAGTAAGAGCATAAATCATGTAACCATGTTAACTTTTCTGAAAAATAAATATTAATAAATGTTTAAAAAAAGAATACCACAGAGAAAGCTATTTTGGTGATAGTGTAGACTCAAACTCAGAAGAAAACAACAAAATCAATACTGCTGCATCCAAAGCCTCTAAGAAAAATATGACTTCCTCTCAAGTCCCCCGTGTCCGCCCCTCCCCTCCAAAATAAATTAATGGAACTAAGAATCAAAAAAGAGGATAAAAAAATTAGGAAAAGAAATGAGAGTGATTCAGGAAAATCATGGAAAAAAGAGTCAACAGCTTGGTAAAGGAGGCACAAAAGATAAAGAAATTAATACCTTGAAAAATAGAATAGGGCAATTGGTAAAAAAGACAAAAAATCCAAAGAAGACAGGAACACCTAAAAATCAAAATTAGCCAAATGGAAAAAAATATATCAAAATGCATTGAAGAAAAAAATCTTCCAAGACAGATATTTGTTTTACATACTGTAATGCTCTTTATCTCTAGTTTGGTGTGAACCCTTCCAACGGGAAGAAACTTGAAGTAAGAAGAATAACTATTAGGCTATTACAAACATCTGGATGTGAAGTAATGAGAACCTGAACTAGAATGGAGATTTTATTTATTTTTATACCATTGTGTAATAACAGTAAATTAGCTTAACAATAATTAAGGGTAGTGAAGTGTGTTATAGTGACTAGATAGTAGGTCTTACAGTTGAGAAGATGTATATCAAGTTCCACCTCCCTCTGACAGATAATGCAGATAATATCTGCCTGACTTTGATTGAATCACTTAATCTCTCAATGTTCTAAAAGGTTCTAGACATTTAAATTTAAAATTTGATATTTTTGCATTGATTTTAATAGAGTATTTTATTTTAATAAATATTTCCCAATTATATGTAAAAATTTCAACATATACTTAAAAAGATTTTTAAAAAGATAAAAAATTTGTTCCTATATTTCTTCCTATCCCTTTCATTAAGAATGCAATTTCATGTCAATTGCACATAGAAAGTATTCTAAAATATATTTTAATCTATAGTGATTTAGACCATTTTATGTGATTATTAATAGCTATGATTTCTTCTTATGAAAAATTCTTGTTCATAGACCTTAACTATTAATCAATTAGGTAATGGCACTTATTTTAATTAAAATATTACTTATTATTTTAATGAAGGCTCCATTGAATCCTATGTTTTTTAAGGTTTTCATTTAAATTTATTTTTCTTTGTCATAACTCCCAAGGAAATTCTTCTGTCCTTCATCTTCCCCATTAGAGAAGGCATTTAACAACAATAGCAACAACAAATATGTTTATATATATATTGCATATATACATATATGTAATATATATAAACATAAACTATATTTTGCTTATTTCTATTTATCAGTTCTTTCTCTAGTGTGTTTTGAACCCTATCTTCCAACTTAGAATCAATACTGTGAATTGATTGGAAGGTAGAAGAGAGGTAAGGGGCAAGCAATTGGGATTAAGTGACTTTCCCAAGGTCACACAGAGCTAGGAAATGTCTTCCAAGCGTTTCATGCATGAATGAAACCATAGTTCCTATTCCTACTGAAAATTCCTTGTCATCAATTATAGAACATAACAAAAATATGAAATCAGGTATTTAAGGTCATTTGATTTTTAGTGACTATTTATTGAGTTTGGGGAAATGAGAAATTTAGATATGAATTTTCATTAAACTGCAGAGTGAGAGGTTTCCTATCATTGGAGGTATTCAAGCCAAGGCTGTTAGATCATTATTGCTTATATTATGTGGGGGATGGATATTCAATCATAAGTTCAGGCAGATGGCCACTGAGATTCCTTCTAATTCTATGATTCTGTGTGATTCATTTTCCCTTGAATATCTTAATATGGATGACTTCCCTTTTTTCCCCTTTTCATTTAACCCATAGTTTTATGAAAGAACATTTTGAGGCATTCGTCATCTAAGATGGGAACTCTAGAACCTACTGAGCTATTTTCATATTGTCTTTTTCTGTGGTTGGTATAAAGCTCTTACTTTATGTTTCACCCCTGGTTTCTTTACCTCTATAACTGGGGAAACACTACCAGCATGATTCACTGGGGTGTGGTGACAGTTATTTTTTCTTAATTAGTCAAAATGTGCAATGTGCTAATTACTTGATTCACTAGGAAAAAAAGTTCATTAAATAAAAATCACATTTGACTGGTTTTAGCATAGCAGGGCATATATTTTTATTTAAATGCAGAGAGCATCTGAATGTTAACTAAGCTGCAAAATATGTTCACGTTGAAACTAATTAACACTACAACACTGAGTACAATTCCCTAATGGGTTAATTTCTCAATGAAACTCAAAGATACTTTTTGACCTACCATAATGCTCCTTCTGCCAAGGTTAAGAGAAAGATATCACTATAATTGGAGCACATGAGTCTATATTAACCTGATTTAGTTTGGGGAATCAAGGATTTGCCCAAGGAAGGAATTCATAATAATTAGGGTGTAAAGCATGCAAGCATCAGGGTTTAAAACACAGCATGAATTAATTATTCAGTGTTGTTCAGTCCATTTGGACTTATAAAACACAAAAGGTCATAGCCAGAGAAGAACTGTAACCCTTATTCCCTTTACAGCCTCTTATACTGAGACATTCTATTGCCTAGTCCTTGCAGAGTTAATGATAGTGAGAAGAAAATGTTGAAATATGGAAATAAAAGATAGTATGTTCTCTACTGAATTCCCTTTATCGATACAAGGAAACATGATGCCTTCTTCCTGAGCAATCCTAGGAGTTGAGAATTCTCAAGTTCTAACTTAGTTTATCTGTGATCATCTGATCTTTATGCCTAGTTTTTATTCCATAATCCAGTCTATAACGAAATCAGTAAAAATAGCTGCTGAATTCAATTACCAAGATGTGTTGGTGTAGCTCAAAGCTCCTTCTTATCTTGATTTTAAGAAAGAGTCATATATTTCAATGTAAAGGTAATGCCAATAGTGATAAACTCTTATGTGGAAGTAATGGAGAGTCCACAAGATAAATGGTCAAGTATCAAAATAAAGCAAAAATCCAAATGAAAATCTGTGTTTTTATTCAAGTGAGAAAAATATTAAATATTATGTGCAAAGAAGTATGCTCAGTTCTGAGGATACAAATATGAAATCAAAGCAGTCAGTTCTCAGGGAGCTGATATTCTAACGAGATTATCACTAGAGCTAGAAAGGGATGTTTTAGTTAGAGAAAATACAAGAATGATAAATGGAGGCATAAGGAAGTTAATAGACTAGTCATTTCCAGTTGCAATGACAATATTGATTCAATTATTCCTCTCAGAGGAAAAGGTGAAAAGAGGGGATAGGCATGGAGGGTAAGAGGTATATATATATCCAAGGCCAAGACATATGGCAAGAAGATATCTGAGGTGGAGCATAAAGTGTGGCTGGCTGGGGACAGCTAGATATAGTGGTTTGTGAATTTGTATTCACATTCTTAACACTCAAAATGTTGCTAATCAAGGAATCTGATTACATACTCAGGAGACACCTTGCTGGAGGATAGCCTTTCAAGTGGCATTTTGCTCTTCTGAATAAAATGGTATTTTTTTCAACTAAATGAACAATAAATACAGTTATAATAAATGATGTGACTGTGAAGATGTGGAAAACTTTGGAATACCATTTGGAAGAATTTGCCTTTTCTCTTGTTGGATTTTCAAGAATATTTTACATATCATACTATTTGGAAAGAAAAAAATTCTCAATGGAAGGAATTCAAGAGAATTATATACTCATACCTTTTGCAGAGAGAAAATATATATGCAGATGTGCTAGTATCCTTATTTTTGTCTTCTCATCCCTTCCTACTCCTATGGGGGATTACATTTTATATTTTCTTCAGATATCATTGGGTTTCAATGAATGCAGTCTTGGTTTGGAGACTTCACATCTGCATAATCTTGGACAAGTTTGCCCATTTTTTGGTCTCATTTTCCTCATTTATAAAATAAAGGGTTCAATTATATAACTAGTGCATTTTCCCACTCTGAATTTCTGGACATTTTGACAATGATTTTCTGAGGGACTCACTTTCAGGAGGCATTTCACTGTAATTGTGTTTGTCTTTCAAGTTCTAGGACCTTCATATCTTAGGTCTGAGGTTTTTAAGCTAGTGTCTACAAATATGTATATACGTATGTGTGCACAAGTACAAATTCACCTCTATATATTTACGTTAGAGAAAAATGTTCCAAATATAAAGAGATAGATGATATAGCTAATGCAGATATATAATACAGTTATGAATATGAAAAGATAACTATATTTCAATAATTGTAATCCTAAGAATTTTATTTTATATGTCTTTGAAGCCAATATTCTGAGAATTACCAAAAGAATCTATGATGCAAAAAAGGTTAAGAACCCCTCATGTAGGCATCTTTAATAAATCTATTATTCCTTTACTTAGAATGGAAGATTAGTACATAAAGTTTTCAAATCTTGCCTTAGACCCATTGTTTATCCTGAAGTGGTTATCCTCCCTGCACTGGGCAGCTAGGTGGCACAGTGGATAAAGCACTGGACTTGCCCTCAGGAAGACTCATCTTCATGACTTCAATATAACCTCAGACATTTACTGGTGATGTGATCCTAGGCAAGACATTAAACTTTCATCTACTTTAGCTTTTCATCTGTAAAACAGAAATAATATAACAATCCACCTCCCAGAGTTGCTATGAGGATAAAATGAGATATTATTGAAGTGCTTAGAAAACCTTAAATTAATATATAAAACTAGCTTTTCCCCACTTAGTCATTACAGTTGACTTTTACTTAGAAAGTTGAATATATTATCCTCCCAGTAGAATTTAAGCTCCTCAAAGAGGGAAATATTTTTTTCCCTTTATCCCCATTGCACAACCCCAGAAATAGTAGTTAATGAAAAATACACATTAGATTGATATAAAATTATTAGGTTGATTTTCTTCAAAACATAGTTTTTTGCTATAGGTGAAAAAATCAGCATTTTTAATGAAAAGTATTTGTATTTTATTATTGTATTATTGCAACAGATTTTGTTTACATGAATTTCTATTTTTTTTCTTAGAATTCAGACAATAGTGAAGTTTACCATATGATCATTAGATTTAGAACTGGCAGAAGCTTGGGAGATTATCTAGTTGAATCTCTCCATTTTGCTGAAGAGAAAACTGAGTTCAAAGAAAGTTGTCCTTTCTTCAGATATTCCAGGCTTTAATTCTCCCTATCTCTAACAAATAATGGAACACTAGTTTTTTTTTCTTCCCTACCTTACTATACTCAGAAGCTTTATGGGACTTACCCAAGGGTATATCTGTAAATGTTTAACAATCAGCTCTCTAAAATTTAGATAGATAGATTAGATAGATAGATAGATAGATAGATAGATAGATAGATAGATAGATGATAGATAGATAGATAGATGGATGGATGCAGAACACACATTTAAGTTTAATTTGCATTATTGAGATTTTCACCATCTCTAGGCAATCAATAAAATAGTAAATCATGTCTTAATTTGTAGCATTTGCTAG
This sequence comes from Gracilinanus agilis, assembly GCF_016433145.1. Lineage (NCBI taxonomy): Eukaryota > Metazoa > Chordata > Mammalia > Didelphimorphia > Didelphidae > Gracilinanus > Gracilinanus agilis. The sequence continues at coordinate 635,582,989 of NC_058132.1, forward strand.
TATCTGAATTACAAATGCTCATTCTGAAAATTTAAGAATTAATTCACAAACTGATTTGAGCTGACTCCAGTACCCCTCTTTCCTTACCCAATCAAAACTGGTTCTTAGAATTCTCATTCACATTAGATGCTGTGTTCAAAACCTTATGCTAAAGAGATGGTCTAGTTTCAATCTGTAATTAGGAGATGAGTTGATAATTTTATTTTTACCCATCTTTCATCATTCTTAGTGCCCCATACCTCACAAAAGGTAATGTGATTTAGCTGCCCATGAGGCTAGCCCTAATGGCAGGATACAAAGAAGTCTCTAGAGTCAATAATGAATTAATTGATATTATACTAATTGACAACTTTTTGTTCATTTATTTATTGGACCTACATTTTCATCAATGAACGGACCATTATCTGTTCTACAATGTATAATCTTAAAAGTTGTCTAGAAATATAAAGAATAACTTGTCTAGGGTCACCAGCTAGTCTGACTCAGAATAAAGATTTAACTCCAGATCTTATTGGTACTAAATCTCACTTGGTGTCACTGTTCACACTGCCTCTCTTCACTAAATCAAATATTCTAAATCATCCACTGTTTTAGTATATGTTTATGTAAGAAGTGTACATCTAGATGGACTCTTCATTTTCTTTAAAAGTAAAAATAGTAAACTATGATGGCAACTTATAAGATTAAGACCATCAAAAGAGACTTGAGGTCAGAGGACCTTTTATGATATCCTTTAACTGCATTAAGTATCCTGAATCTTGGAAAACAAATTATAGTGCTAGTATGAGAACTATTCCCAAATTACAAAGATCCTTTCATTTTCACATATTTGTTGAATTAATTTTTACTTAGTTCCCTCTCTTCCTTCCCTCAAAGAACAAAAGCCTAACATAGAAACCAACAACAATCCTAAATTGTGAGACTTGGTCTTGAAGAATCCAACAGAGAGAAGAGGAAACCAACAGAAAGCATGTGGTGTAGCCAATGTCATATTTCTTCCTCTAAGGGCATCGCCATAAAATGTAAATATCTTCAAAGCATTAACTCATCTACAACATAAAAATGTGGACATCTTCTAATGGGGTGAAGTGTTTTCTAATCTGAACATCTTTAAAAAAGGGAAATCAATAAATGGCATGAGAAACTTCAAAGGAGGACCTCCTGTCAATGACAGAAGTTCCTTAGCAGTGTAAAGTCTTTGAAGAAGGATTCCCAGTGCTGGGAAACCTTTGAAGTGTCTGAAAACAGACATTTATAATTACAGAAAGGTGCAGTGTCCAGCAGGGCTCATACAAAGCCATGTCTGAGGTATGTAGAGAGGAAGGTGGAGGGGTGGTGTGGACACTGACCTTGCTCGCTCACAACCCAGAAGTCTTTCAGGTCAACTGTGTAATCATATGGAAAGGCTCCTGTGAGGTGGGAATGGGGAGGAGGGGCTAGGAACCAAGTCATTTTGGATCTCTTATTTCAAAAAAAACATACATTGCTCCACAAAGTGGATTCTAATCCTAACCGCCTGTGACTGCTTCTTGTGAAGCTACAAGATCAAATGAGCTGAGAGATGGGCTCATCCACTCCCATTCTAGAAAGCTCAAATAACAATAATGATAACTAATATGAATAATAATCTCATCATTATCATCACCACTAAATATCACAAATAAGTGCCAAACACCAATGATACTCCAGTTGTTTGTTTGTTTTTTTAAATTATATTCAGCAAACTAATTTCCTGCCTTTCTAACTTGGTAGGAACTACCCTTCGGTAGCTTCCCTCTGCTGGAATAGCCTTCAAAGAGAGAGGGTCATGTCCTCACACAATGACACCTCAGAAGAGAACTCCAGGAAAGGGGTACACCGTTATCCCATTTGAATTGCCTGAGACATTTTACTTAAAGTTACGTTTCCTGCACATTTCCAAAAATGAGACTTGACAGGTAATTATTTCCATATACTGGGTAGTTCTTGTTCTTAATGTACAGTGGATGTCACCTCTTCATCCCTTGATATCCTTCTGCTTTTATGTGTTTTTTATGTGTTTATGTGTTTTATGTGCTCATTGAGAGCTGGATAATATCTCACATTCCTCAGAATTTCTCCCACTATTTTTTGAATGGATAAAACAATATGAGTTGACATTTCCAAATGCAGATAGAGACCTTGAAAACTGATATAACCTCAATGTCTAAATATAGTATCATGCCAGGTTATTAATATAATTTATCTCATCATATAGGTAAAACCCCATATTTCCCCAATAAAAGGCATTTTGTCCAACAATAATACTTAGCCGAGAAAGGTCAAACAATGGTCTTAAAAAGTATTTAATTTAGAACAAATCCAACTTTTGGTTGAAAAGCTATTGTCTTGTGAGCCACATCTAGATTTTCAGGATGCTCAACATATTTCCTCTTCCCATTCTAACACAATTTAGCTCATCACATAGGTAAAACCCCATATTTCCCCAATAAAAGGCATTTTTGTCCAGTAACAATACTTTGCTGAGAAAGGTTAAACAATGGTATTAAAAGTCTTTAACTTAGAACAAATCCAACTTTTGGTTGAAAAGCTATTGTGTTCTGAACCATATCTAGATTTCCAGTATGATCAACATTTTTCATCTTCCCATTCTCTCTTGTCCTTTCCAATAAATGTAGCATAGTATAATAGAAAGGTTATGGAAGTGGACAAGGATGAAGGGAAGGTTTTGTATAGCTTTTACTGTATGCTAGCAATCTTAAAAGGTAGGTGCTATTATTTGACCCATTTTATATTCAAGGAAACTGAAGCAAACATGGACTGAATTACTAACTGACCCAGTATTCCATATCCAATTTTATCTCAGGAATTCCTAACTTCAGATCCAATGCTCCTTCCATGCACTCTCTAGAATTATCATGTTAAATCACAGTTCTGTCATTTTGCGTATATAGTATGATGGTTTTGACTAAAATAACTTTACCTCTCTCAGCCCGTTGCCTCATCTATAAAATTAGGGGATTGGACTAAATGAACTCTGAGGTTCCTTCAAGGTTCTAGATAGAGGTCTTTTAGGAAGTAGCTACTATTAGTCCAAAAGAAATTCAGTGTTGTTTCCTTGTACTCTACATAATCTAACTAACATGGCTCACACATCTGGTTTACCACATTCCACTGGATCCCTTTTTAGATTAGTGTTTGTACGTGTTTAAAGTTCTATTTAAGGAGTTCTTTTTACTAATTTTATTTTTTAAGGGCATGTGGTAGTAGTGGTGATGGTGGTGGTTCGGAGAATGGAGTGAAGTAAAATGGTAGCTTAACCATTCCCTTTTGCAGGAGCAAAGTTTGTCCTTAGCTGTTTTTTCTCTCATCTATTTGCAATCCTTTGATTCCGTTTGCCTAGTATCTAGGGCATTAATAATAGAACTCTGGAGAATTGCACTGAATTACTTGCAGCAACAAATCAAAACTCAACTCTAGACCCTCACGGAAGCACAAAGAGCACATGATCAACAGAATTGCCCTAACATACTCCATTTTCCACACTTACTAATCAGTAACTTTTATGCCTATCAAGCTGATACCATAAGCTGCATCACAGAAAGGAAATGCTATGATGGTGGGAAGGATTTGCTCCAGAAGAGAGGGAGTTGTTTGTTTGGGGTTTTTTCTCTACCATATGTTCTTCAAAAATAAAACCTATGGCTAAATCCTGAACTAGTCCAGACCTGAAATTGGAATGGCATTGTTTCTTAGAGCTAAAAAAAGAAACTAGGTGTTTTTATGTAATTGCTGGAGAAATCAGAATCCAAGAAGTTTAAAAGTCTTGGCCAATGTCAAAAAGGCAGATCTACATGCATTCCAGGCTCTGGTTTCTTGATTCAGTTCAGTTTTCTCTCTACAGACACTGACCCCTCTCTTACATATTATTCTTTTATTGTCCAGTCACAGAACTCACAATCTCATTTCACAGACTCAAACACTTGTCATTTTAAATTTGTTTTTTTTAAATGGGATACCAAAAGACTCTTAGATGGGGATACCAAACTATGTATCTGAAAGGCTTTTCCTATTCTGGCAGGAAAGTTTGTTATTAATAATTACAACTTACTATTGATTTTTATTCACTATTTATTATTATTTTATTCTCTGCCTTATCTCTCTGCTATGTCCCTTCTCCAGAACTTTCTATATCTGGAATTGTTTATACCATCTTAAATGTACCATTACAGAGCCCCTCTACTTTTGATATATTAATGAGTATACCATACTCTCTATATACTTTTGAAAAACTAATGAGGTACATGAGTGTATGTATATCATTTAAAAATATACAATGTAAAATACCAAACCTTTTTTAAATTTATTTGTTGTATTGGTCAGCCCAGGTCTCTAATAAGTTATGACTGGAGAAGCACTGAGAACTGGGGGGAAAACCCAGGTTCTAGACAGGAGTACACCTCAGACATCAATTGCCTTCCTCCTTGGGGAACCCACGACCTCAATCCTGGGTCTTCTCTCCTTCCATAGCAGTGTCTGTCCCATTATCTTTTAGTTAACTATGATCCCTGTCTAACCTTGCCAGTCTTCCCTTCCCACTCTTTTCCTTCCCCATTCCCTAAAGATAAGGGTCTTCCCTTGTATGAGATAAAATACTTCTGCTTATTCACTTAGTATTACCGGCTGCCAATTTTAGAGCACTTTTGTACAATTCTATTCAATTCACTAAAGGCCTCTTATATGCTGGGCACTGTGCTGGGGATACAGAGATGAAATAAAACATAGTTGCTGCTCTCCAAAGGAGTTTTCAATTAAATAAGGGCATCAGATGGGTGCACAGAGGATTATGATACAAGGTCGAATGTGATGGTCCAGATTAGTGATGAATCTCATGAAATGCCACATTGTTCAAATTCCCACTGCATGTTTCCAGTGGGCTGGAACCAGTCACTGTAATTCACTTAATTATAAATTTAAATAATGAGAATTCAAACACATTCAAACACTTCTCAGAATTCATTAATTGCACTAATAGAGAGCTAGTTATATACTGGAAAGGATCAAAGTAGAGTAAGAAATATGAGGAAAGAATAACTTCACCTGGGGACTCAAGAAAGGATTTTTCCTTTGCTTCCCTGCTAATTCTTCTTTCTCCCAAACATCCCATCCTAAGATTTTTCATTCCCACCATCTCTACCTTCAAAGAGGTTACAATTCAGTTGGAAAATGAAGGATATACATGAAAAATTATAAATTTAAATTATAAAATGATTTAAAAAAACATTAAAAGTCTGAGAGATTTGGGGGAAGAAAATATTTTTTATATTGGGTAGGGATAGGGAAGGAACCAGGGAAAGTTTCCTGAAGGAGATGATACATGATATAAACTTTAAAGGAGATTAAAGAATGTCTAAAGTAGAGAGGGAGGAGAAAAGAATGAAGTCAAAATAAACACATCAGACATAATCCTGCTGCTGCTACTGTGTTTCCCAGAGAAGAAGACAGAAAGGACATTCGTGAGCAAACATTCCCTGTCAAGTCAGTTAGTCAATAAATATTTATTAAGTATCTACTGTGTTCTAGGCACTGTGATAAATTTTTGGGGATACAAATAAGGAAGGAAAACTACAATTTATGTCCTCAGTGAGCTTATATTCTAAAGAAGAAGACAATACATGAAAGAAAACTAAAAAAGGGAAGTGCCAGAAAGGACCTGCCATGAGGGAGAATTGATGAAGATGATAGTGGAGTGAGAATGAAGCAGAGCAGCTGGTGGATAATTTTACCATTGAAGAAAATCAAATCAAATCTACATTTGTCCATTGTCCATATTTAATCACTAATTCTAAAATCTGTTATATCTGTAGAGAGCCTTTCCCACCTTCATTCATAGATTGAAGTCCATTAAAAAAATGAACCCCATCCCTTCCATCTTAGCATCAATATTCTGCATTGGTTCCAAGACACAAGAGTTATAATGGCTAGCCAGTGGGGGTTAAGTGACTTTCTCAGGGTCACACAGCAAGGAAGTGTCTAAGGTAAGATTTGAACCTAACACCTCTCATCTCCAGGACTAGCTCTCAGACCACTGAGCTACCTCGCTGCTTCCATCATAGTCCATTATAATATCCTACATAAACATGCCTTCAAGACCCAACCCCACTCTGCTGAGGATTCTTCCTTCTCTAAGGAGCTTGGAACCAAACACTACGGATCCCCCTCAAAGCTTGGCTATGTTCTGGATGAAACAATGACTAATATCTGTAGCCAGGAGGGATGGTTAGAAAGGTCATGAGTAATATTATATGGAAAATAAAGGTTATTTGTAAGTTTAAGTAAAATTTCACATCTGGGATGTCGGAATCTAGGAAAAAATAAATAAAAACATGAATTAACTGTAGAGTCCTAAAGTGTTCAATGTAAACATGGTTGTGGACGTGTATATTTATGTCAATTCCAACACTCTCATTTTCCTCAGGCATTATTGAATTTAATGAGAGCAACCCATCTTAGTTAAAAACAAACAAAAAATTAGATGACAAGAGAATGTGAACAGGACTCCAGTTAATTAATTTTCTAATTGTTCTCCCGTGTTACAGACACCAGGCAACAGTCACTCTTTAGTCATGAGGCATGTAGCTTGTACCATGGGTTATTTTCCACTAGTTTGTTTCATTTTTAAATTATTCTTTAGGTATTTTGTGTGTGTATATAAATATATATGTATATATATATATATATATTTTGGCTTCTCAACTAGATTGTAAGCATTAATTCTAATGTACTTCTGCAAACCATGAAGTTCAACACAATTAATGTTAAAAAAATCCTGAATGAATGGGCAAGTGACTGAAAGAATGTCAAAAGCAATGCTTAAATATAGTGCCGTATCATTTATGGCATTCCAAAACCTATCTATGGATTTTGGATCGTTAAAAGAGAAATAGTCAGGTTTGTTGAAAACAGAGGATAGTTAAGCAAGCCTGTAGCTAGGAAAAACCCAACAGTGAAGCTATTTGGCATAAAGATGTAAACCAGGTCTATGGACCAGGTTAGAGGCATCCGTGCCCAGGGCTTATCGCCACTGTGAGTGTTAGCACCAGCTGGAGTCTTTTACTAAAGCATCTGCATGACAAAAATCAATAGTTATTTTTGCTTTGTTTGTTTATTTTTTTTGTAGTCAATTATACCAACCCCCTTTACACATAAAAAAGAGGGTAGAAAGAATAACATCAAAAGGCAATTTTTTAGGACTATATGAATCACATTTCTACCCCTATGTTGCATTGTTGTGAATGCGATATTTTTTTTTCTAGATCTTTCAAGTCTTCTTTTGCATTGAGACAACAAATTGCGAAATGTTCCAAAGAAAATGGATGGGAAAATTTTCCACAGGATAAAATGTCTTTGAAACTACTTCTATGATTATAGATGCTAAAAGTCCAAACCCTTCTGAGTTGCTGAATCCAGGTCAGGATGCTGATCATTTATTTTCAATCTCTATCACCCTCATCATTATCTTTGTTTTTAAACTTAAGGATTAACTTTGTCTGTACAAATAAGACAAGTTTAGCTTGATTGGATTAAAGATGCTTCCTCCTTTAAGAAAGGGGTAACATATTCTACTAGGTCTGTGCTGTAAAGAGATCAAACAAAAACTCAAAGGATCCATATCTACAAAAATATTTATAGAAATACATTTTTGTGGCATCAAAGAATTAGAAACAGAGGATGGATGAAAAAGTTGTGGTATATGATTCTGATGAATTACTTTTATGCTCTAAGAAATAATAGTAGCTAGCTAACTCAGTGGATAGAACACTGGACATGGAGTCAGGACACCTGAATTCAAATTCAGGCTCAGACTCTTACTAGCTGTATGACCATGGGCAAGTCATTTAACCTCTGGTTACCTTAATCCTGTGGAAAAGGAAATGGAAAACCTCACTCCAGTATCTTTGCCAAAACAAAACAAAGCAAAAACATGCTCCATAGCCTCACAAAGATTGTGACACAACTGAACAACACTAGCATAATAAATAATGAGCAGGATTATTTCAGGTAAATCTGGGAAGGCTCTTTGAAACTTATCTGCTTATTGTTTCTTCCATTAGATTGTGAGTTCCTTTAAAGCAGTGGTTCCCAAACTTTTTTGGCCTACCACCCCCTTTCCAGAAAAAATATTATTTAGCGCCCCCTGGAAATTATGAAACTATTTATTGAACTCAGAATAGAATGTTATACAGAAAAAGTGTGGCCATCACCGGCTCCGTGGATCACTGTAGCACCCACCAGAGGGAGGTGGTGCCCACTTTGGGAATCACTGCTTTAAAGCAAAGACAACCTTTTGTCTCTTTCTGCTTAGCACACTACCTGCACATAGTAGGTGCTTAATAAAATGTTATTGATTAATTCAGTTTGTCCTTCAAATTCATGTCTTGTTTTCTCTATCTTTCTTTGGTAAACATGAAGAATTTTATTTTTTTACTGGTTACCACAGAAAATTTTATATCATTGGTGAAAGTTTGATGGAGTGAAAAAATTATTTAATGTATTTTTGGTGGACTATATCCATGGACATAAAGTTATTAGGCTAATGTTCTGGTATGCTTGCCTCTTTTATTTAAAAGACACTCTCAGTTATTTAGAAAATATGAAAATGGGCTTAAGGTTTAAGAATCAGAAAGAGTTTTAATGAGTTCCTTGAAAGAATGCATGCTTTCTAACAATCACTAGCATTTATATGCATAATATATAAATTGAATTATATGCATGTTTGTGTGTGTATACATATGTAGTTGACTATCAATTGATCTTGATATTATTGTGATATTGGCATCTTTTAAGTAGAGAATTATTTGCTATATCAATTCAATGGATACATTTTTAAAGTTGTACTTTCCCTTATGAAGCTTACAATCTAATGAGGAAAGAGAAGGCACAGAAGGCTACTAAAAAGGGGAACCAGAGAGATACATAGAAGAAGGGTATGATGTTCTTTGGAGTTGAAACCAAGCAGAGCTAGTTATGGAAAGTGGGATGCTTATAAGCATCCAATGCTCTAGAATTCTCTCAACTTGGGGCTGTGTTTTATGTTTTCAGGACTCTCTATCCACTTTATGCTACAGATCTGACTTTGAAGCCAGGAAAACCTGGGATAAAGTTCCGCCTTGGATACTTATTTGTGGCTATGTGACTCTGAGCTAGCCACTTCAGTTCTTGGTATCCTTTAGAAATTTCCTAATAATATAAGTTGCAGAGAAGGTTCCTATCTGCAACTGTGAAGAGATTTTCCTCACCTGATGTTTTCTCTGCTAATAAAGCCATTAGCCTAGACCTTATCCCTTTATGAATGAAAACAGAACTCAACATGTATGATAATCAATAATGTTGACTAACAGCCACAATGATATTCTCATGTTCTGTGTTGTTGATGATAAGTCAAAATATAGTAGAAAAGAGGTGAAAGAGAATTTGCAAGCCCACTGAGTACCGATAGATCTGTAGCTCCAATGCAAAGGAATCATTCTAGTCCATCTGTCAGTGACTTAAGGGTTTCTGCCTGATCCTTGGAATTCCACTTCTGTGAGTGTCTTGATCTTAAGAGTAGGATTTGCCCTGAGAATTCACCTAGATCTCACTGCTGGCTACTTTCCCTGGGAGCTCCCACAGGCTCTCAGTAGCCTCAGTGATCATCTAAAGGGTCAAACTCAAGGCATCTTATCCCCAAATAAAGGCAGGAAGAACAAAAATAAGTACAGGAATCAGATGTTTTCTGGGTCCCTGAACTATTGCAGTCATCATCTGTACCGATTCAGAATATTTGTCCATATATATCAAATTCTTAATTATTGATCCATAACTCAACTCAAGTAGATGAAAAATGAATAAGCATCATTATACTGAGAAGATATTTTCTATGAATCAATTAACTTATTGTCTACTTTGTGCCAGGTATTATACTAGGTATTAAGGATACAAATATAAAAATAAGGCAATGTCTATGCATAGAGCCTAAAGGATACAAATGTATTCACAAATAAGTACATTTTGGATATCTGCAAACGGATGAAGTGATTGGATAGTGGGAGTGGGCAGAGGATGCTGTCTCACTGTTAACTAAGAAAGTCCTTTTGGAAAAAAGTATTTGAGATAATCCTTGAATGGGTCCAGGAGATATGAGAGGTAGAAGTAAAAAGAAAAACTATTAAAAGCATAAGGGACAACTTTTGCAAAAGCCCAGAGGTAAGAGATTGAGTGTCTCATATGAGGAACATCAAAAAAAATGATTTGGCTAGATACATTTGCTACCTTTATATGAAGTTTTTCCTCATCTACTCACTTCCACCATTACAATTGCTAGTCCCTCCCCCTGCCAAAAACAAATTACTTCATATATGTGAGTAGTTGTATGTATTTATATCCATACATTGTGTGCATGTACATATACACCCAGAGATAGTTTTTAAAATATATTTTATTTTTCATGAAATATTTTCTAAATACATATAAAACTATTTTAGTACTTCTTGAAAAGGCAAACAATTTGATATCTATTACACATCTGAAGTCTTATAAAACATATTTACATATTCGCCATGTTTCAAAAGAAAATACAGAGAAGAATAATAAGGTTAAAAAAGTATGCTTCAATATGCATTCAAGACTCCAAAAATTCTCTCTGGAAGTGGATAGTATTTTTCATCATGGGTCGTTTGGAATTGTCTTGACCATTGTCCCAATAAGGGTAGCTAAGTCTTTTATAGCTAATCATCCTTCCAATACTGCTGTGACTGTGTGCAGTGTTCTCCTGGTTGTGCTTACTACTCTTTGCATAAATTTATGTCTTCTCAAGTTTCTCTGAAATGATCCTGCTTGTCATTTCTTATAGCATAATGGTATTCCATCATAATCACCTGCCCCAACTTGTTCAGTCATTCCTCAATTTGTGTATATCTTCTCAACTTTCAAATCTTGCCACCACAGAAAGAGTTGCAATAAATATTTTTGAACAGATATGTCCTTTTCCTTTTTCCTCTACCTCTGCAATAAAAACTTAGTTGTGGCATTGCTGGGCTAAGAGGTATTCACAGGTATGCACACAGAAACTAATGATTTATGTAGCTTTATTTTGTATTCTGCAAATTTGCTGAATTTGTTTCTTCAACAATTTTTTTAGTTTACTTAGTAAGGTTCTCTAAGTACACCATCATATTAGTTGCAAAAAGTGACTGATTTTCTCATGTCCTATTTTTATTCCTTCTACTTATTTATCTAGTCATATTGTTCTAGTTAGCATTTCTAGTAGATCACTGAATAAGAGTGGTGAAAAAGGGTGTCTTTGCTTCACCTTTGATCATCTTGGGAAGGCTTTTAATTATCCCCATTGAAGATATTTCTTGTTGATGGTTTTAGATGGACATTACTTATCATTTGAAGAAGAGTTCTACTGATTCTTATGTTTTCTAGGATTTTTCATAGGAATGGGTATAACATTTTGACAAAGGCTTTTTCTGCATCCATTGAGATAATCATGATTTTTGTTGTTCTTATTGGTATGGTAAATTATGTTCAGTTTTCCTAATATTGAAACAGTCCTGCATTTCTAGTACAAATCCCACCTAGTCATAATACATAATCATTGTGATGGTTTGTTCAATTTATTTTTTCTCTGATAGGGTTATTTATGTATTGTATTATCTATTCTTTTAATCATGATAGTTTATAATTTTGTAAATATTTTTTCATTTCCCTTGAATTACCAGTTTTACTGACATATAAGTGGGCAAAAAACTACTAAAATTGTTTTAATTTCATCTTCTTTAGTAGTTCATTAACCCTTTTCATTTTTGATATAGTGATTTTTTATTTTTTTAAAATTAATTAACCACTGGATAACCTATTTTATTACTTTTTCTCATAAAGCCAATTCCTAGTTTTGAGTTCGTTATTTAATTTTTTCAGTTTCTAATTTTATTGATCACTACTTTGATTTATAGGATTTCTATTTTTGTGTTTAATTGTTCTTTTTCAAATTTATTTTTTACTTGCATGTTCAATTCATTAATCTATTTTGCTTTTTTATTGATGTATTTGATAAGAGTTCTACATTTTCCCATAATTATTGCTTTGGAAACATTTAACAAAATTTGGAATATTGTCTCATTGTTGTCATTATTTTTAATATTATTTGTTCCTTGACCAACTCATTTTTTAGGATTTGATTATCTATTTTACAATCAATTTTACTCTATGCTTGTTCAACCTTTTATTAAATATAATTTTTATAGCATTATGTTCTGAAAAGAGCACATGTAATATCTGTGTTTTTCTACATTTGGCTGTGACATATTTTTGTCCTAATACATGATCAGTTTTTGTTAAGGGTACCATATACAGCTGAGAAAAAGGTATACTGTTTTCTATATCCATTTCAATTTCTTTAAAACACTTACATTTAGTCTATGAATCAATACTAAGTATTGTCTCCAAAAGAAAAGAGTGAAAAGGACAAGATAATTGGGATTAAGTGACCTGCCTAGGATCACATACCTGGGAAGTGTCTGAGGTCACATTTAAACCCAGATCCTCCCAACTGTAGGTCCGACTCTCTATCTACTTGTCCAGGGTCACATAACTATCAAATATCTGAGACCTCATTTGAAATCTAGACCTCCTTTTTAATGCTTTACTCTTCCAGGTTAAGATGGTGGCAGGACGAATTTCTCTCCTTACCAACGGATACAGAGTACCTCCAAACAGAAATAAAAACAAAATCCAGATGAAAGAAGGGACCACACAATAGGGTACAGTATCGAAGGTAGGTGGGATTTGGGCACTTCCATGCCAGAAGGGGGGGGAAATAGCTCCCATCAAAACGCAAGCAGATAACCCCTTCCCCACTCCACCCACAGAACCAGAGGCAGAGGATGAGTTCCAGAGTTAGAGCCAGCCGGGGAACAAAATCTAGTTGCTTGGCAGCTAACTGGCACCACTAGGAGCTTGCCCCTGAGAGCAGCAAGACCTGAGATCCCAGGTGGCTGGAAAACTCAGACCTTGGATACCGGAGTGGGGCTGAGAGAGGCAGCAGCAGCTCCCAGGGTGCTCAGACTCAGGGGAAAACCCTAGTTAGAGAAGCAAACATGGGCCAAGTTCTGGGCTCTGGGCAGCTGGCGAGGAACACAGGGGCTCGACCCTGAAAACAGCTAGACCAGAGACCCCAGGAGAGTCCCCAGAGAAGCCAGGAAACTCACAAAGTAGCCTCAGGCAAAAACTACTCCCTAACTCCAAACAAAGACAATCAGATTGCCTTACTCAGCCTTCTAGTGAATAAACCACAATGAAGCCATGCAAAGCCCAAGAAATAAACAAGAAGACCAAGAAAAAACTCTAACACTTGGTGACATCTGCACTGAAAAAAACCCCAGAAAACAGAGGAGGAAAAACAATTAAAGACATCCAAACCATTCCAAAATATGAAAACGGGTCACAAAATCTTGAAGAGTTCAAATCTGAGATCATGAGAAAGATGGAAGAGATTTGGCAAGAAAATAACAGTTTAAAAGGCAGAATTTCTCAATTGGAAAGTGAGGCTCTGAAGTCAAATGAATTGATAAGCAAATTAAAGATCAGAAATGACCGGCTAGAAGCCTTGAAGAACCATATAGACCAGATTAAAAAGAAAAACCAAAAGATTTTAGCTGAAAACCAGTCTCTAAAGGTTAGAATTGGGCAATTAGAAGCCGATGACTTAACAAGACAACAAGAATTAATAAAGCAAAGTCGAAAGACTGAAAAATAGAAGGAACCATGAAATATCTCAATGAGAAGTTAATAGACCAAGAAAACAGGTCTAGAAGAGACAATTTGAGAATCATTGGTCTTCCTGAAAAAAAACCCAGAAATTAATAGAAATTTGGACTCCATACTAAAAGAAATTATTCAGTAAAACTGCCCTGAAGTTCTACAACAAGAGGGCAATATACACATAGAAAGGATCCATAGATCACCCTCTACACTAAATCCTGAAAAGACAGAAAAAATATTACAAGAAGCCAGAAAGAGACAATTCAGATATCCAGGAGCACCAATCAGGATCACTCAGGATCTGACAGCCTCCACACTACAAGAACTCATGGCTTGGAATATGATATTCAGAAAGGCAAGAGAACTGGACCTACAACCAAGGATCACCTACCCATCAAAACTGACCTTATACTTCCAGGGGAAAGTATGTGCATTCAACAAGATAGAAGATTTCCACATATTTGCAGAGAAAAGACCAGGACTAAATAGAAAGTTCAATATCCAACCACAAAAAAACAAGAGAAACATGAAAAGGTAAATAAGAAACAGAGGGGAAAGAAAGAAAACTCTTATTTTTAAATTTGCCTCTTTAAGGGCTTCAATAAGATCTAATTATTTGTATTCCTATATGGAGAAATGTTATGTGTAATTTTCAAAAACTGTATTCACTATTATAGTAATTAGAAGAATTATTCTTCTAGGGAGAGGTTGGAGCACTAAATGGTCTAAGATGAGACAGGGTGGGGGAAAAAGAGGGGGTGAATAGTAGATGACACCAAGAGAAACTTGAATGAATAAGAAAAATAGGATATTCTATACCACACAAAGAGAGCATGGGAAGGAAAGGGGATGAATACTATTATAAGGAGAGGAAGAGAGTATTAAGAGGTAATATTTAAACCTTACTCTCAGTGGAATTAATGCTGAGAGGGAAGAGTAGCTATATCCATTGGGGTATAGAATTCTATCTAACCCTACTAAGAAAGTCAGAAGGGATTATCCAAGGGGAGCAGGGGAGTGGGGAGGTCAAAAAAGGGAAGGGAGGAAAAGGGGGAGGGAATTCATTAGACCTTAAAAATAAAAAGAGGGGAAAAATAAGGGAGGGGGTGGAAAAGGAAGTAATTCAAGAGAGGCGACAAGAAGCTACTGCTACTTCTGTTGCCATCGCTGAGTTCCACCACTGGTGTTACATCCAGGTAGCCTTTGGGTCAATCTCCTCCCCTGTGTCAAAGATCAAAGATCTTTCTTTCTGACTACTTAAGTTATCAGTGTCATATTCTGACCTTTTGTTGACTTTGAAATTCCAGAATTTGATTTGAGTCATTTTTAGAAGCCGTTTGGGCAAGAATCCTGAGAGAGCTTCCTCCAAGACAATGTAAGCTCCCTAAAGGCAAGGTGCAATTCATTTCTGTTTTTGTGTCTTCTATGACTATCTCCCCCAGCGTGTTCTGATGTTATTTTCTAATTATTTTTGGGTTAGTAGTCCAAAAAGTAGTAGCTGGTCCATAATCATTTCACTATTTTGACACAGAAACCTGTAAAGTGTTGCTCTAATTATGTGTATATACAAAACAAACACATATATGCATAAAACATAAATACCCAAAACATACACAAAATATATATTGCTAATGTGTTTATTACCAGATAACTAATCTATGTGGAGCCACCAAAAGAGGGCATGGAAAGCTTTTTAAAAAAGTATTCTTTGAACACATGGGCTGATGGGGATATTATTGGGGACTTAGATGCTAAACAATAACTCTAGTCCAACTATCAATAATATGGAATTAGGTCTTAATCAATGATACATGTAAAACCCAGTGGAATTGTGCATTGGCTATGGGGTTCTGGGGGGGTTTGGGGAGAGGTAAGGAACATGAAACATGTAACTATGGGAAAATATTAAAAATTAAAAATTAAAAAACAAAAAAGTAAAATAAAAATCATTCTTATTGCAGCTGTACAACTAAAGGAATAAAAGTATTCCTTTAGTTACTTCATCTCAATAAGGAAATGATACATTTTCATTATTAAAACCAAACTATACTAAATGCCTTACCTGTAAGTGAATTTTTCACCTTTGCATATTCACTGAAAAGAAACTTTTGAAGATGTCATTTTAAAAAACCCATATATAATTGTATTTTCACTTCTATAGGCAAATAGGTAAATGAATACTTTTCTACAGTCAATTCGACACTCTTTTGAAATACTGCTAGCTATGAATAGCCATCAACTTAGAATTCACATATATTTAAATTGGAAGAAATACTCAAATCTCCTGATTTTTTTCCTGATAAAGGCACTTTAAGACAGGTAAAAGAAAATTTCATTTTTACCTGTAGCAATGTTTTATTTCAGTCCCTAAGTGTAGAAATAAGTCCAAGGAATAGAAATTGTGGAGAAACAGAAAACTGGAAAGAGAAAATTTCTAGTAAACAGAGTTATGAAGAAGGAGAATGGGCAGCCCTATTATAAAAGTCAGTATTCAAGTCGTCATACAAAAACTGAGTATGAAGAGCATTGTATTAATTTAGACATTTAGGATTACTAAAAATAAGAGATGTAATCTTAAAATATTCTCAGATTTATAAAAAAATTTGATATTAAAAAATATGGTGTACTTTTTCATAGAAAAAGTAAAATGTCATCATTTAATTTATTATATATAAAATAACCAAATATCATGTCCATATGAAATAAAACTACACTTATTAAGAAATAATTAAAGCATATGACAAATTATTAAATTCATACTTAAATTTAGGGTTTTGATAGGCAGCCTGGCCTTGAGTAGACATTGGAATCAGGAAAACATGGATTCAAATCCTGCCTGGGACATGTACAGATTGGGTACGTATAACCTGCAAAATAAGGACTGGTTTTTTTTTTTTAACTTTTCCTTGGATATTTGTAGTTTAGCACAATGCGTGACGTATAGGTGGTTCTTGACAAAGGTTTCCTTGACTCTTCATCTTTTCATGGTTAACCAGAAATAGATAATATCATGCTTACTTCAAGGAACTTCAGCTTAGTTAAGGAGTATGAATCCAAACCCATAGAGGTTTTTGTTTATTCTAGTACATTCCATTTTGTTCTAAATGTGTCTGTTGCCCAAGTCAGCCTAGTCTATGTTTTCTTTGGAGAGGTATGAAAGTTTCTGAATATGCTCTTTGTAAAAAGACTTGTGATTTTAGTAAACTCTATAGTTCTTCCTCCCCTTTATTGTGGTCAATATGTGCTTTATTATTTGATTAAAATAGGAATCAAAGCTTTCATCATTGATCTTCTTATATGTGTGATATTTTTGGTTAGAAACTTGGAGAAAGGCATAGTATCATTGTGAAATAATTATAAATGCTTTAAGCAAATTTTTAATACACATTTTATTTTATTTCTTAAATATATCTGGAAGTTTGATTCATGAAGTTTTTCTATAGTAATTATCCAGAAATGATAGTTTGGTGGTCAAGTTAGATCTGGGACTGAGGGTAAAAGATAGTACTTTGAAAACTAAAGGTTAACTAGATAAAAAAAAAACAACTATGAAAAATATGGAAAAATCATGTATATTCATCATATAAGTAGTAAAATCACATTATTACTTCAAATATATGGGTAGTGAATTGTAGAACAAATATTACAAAAATTCAGGATTAAAAAAATGAAAAAAACATTTTTTTTCTTTTAATCACTGGGTATTTATTTAGCTTATTAATGATTGTCATCAGTACTTTCAAGAACTATGACATCTCTTCTAAAATTTATGGCTCAGCATCTGAGTCAAAATATAAGAAAGAAGGTAATTATTTTGTGTAAAAATTACTTTCTGATCTTCTAGGAATTGATTTTTTAAATCCTTTGTCTGGTAAGCAGCTCAATTTTATTTTTAATCCATTAAGATTTCTGGAAGAATTAGATGTTGTTATTGTTCATAGAATAACAGAAACACTCACACAAATAAAACAAAATAAATGGTTCTAAAAGGAGTGATAGTATGGTTTATTTTAGAAATATAGAAGAATTACTGGCAGAGAAAAATATATAACACATATTAACATGGATTAAACTCCAAGTACACATTCAAAATTAGTATCAACTAGAGAAACTATGCATTATCAAAATCATCATTCTCAATTATATTTAAAAGAATATATTCATTGTTAGGGTGGCAGAGTATCCTAGGTCTAAGAACAGAGTTATAGATTTCATACTATTTTTACCTTAAATATGTAATTGCTAAATGTTCTTACCTATCCATAAAGCTAAATCTCTCTCAGTCTCTCAGTCTTTCTCTCTATTCCTCTGCCTTTCTATGTGTCTATCTCTATTTCGCCCCTCACCTCTTCCTTTCTTTCTCCTTTCCATCAATCCCTCTGTCTCTCCTCAAACTTGTTATTTTTGGAGCTGTGACTTTATAGCATGGATAGCTCCCACTCCCATACAGCTCATCCATTTCCTCTGTAATGTATAATATTAGAGTTACTTAGAGAAGTGAGAGATTAAGTTACTTACCCAAGGTCACATAGCTCCAATGCTCCAAAGGCAGCATTCCATTGCTTACAGCTTGCTTACAGCTCTCTCTGCTCTGCTAACCTACCATCTTACATTCTGGGGAAGTTATGCTTTATAGATCTTTTATTCAATGCACTTACTCAGTATTGGTTTATCTTATTCCACTGGATGAAAGGATAAGGGAACATCCAACCCAGCCACTTCCCCTAACATTTTCCATTTCTGTTCTATCCCAAAAAACATTTCCTTAGATAATAAATTCTTTAGACTGTCTGCTTAATTCACTTTGTCTAGATCTAGAATAGTGGCTTGCACAAGCAGGAAAATAGTACCATTTTTAATGTATATCATCATCTTGTACCAGGGCACAATCTAAAAAAACCCTGAATTTATTAGATAGAATAAAACAACATTCCTGAATAATTTTAAAAGAAATAACAAGTGTTCCCACAGATGTTTTTCTGCCCTATTAAAGTTTCCATTTAGAAAATTGCTGCAGATATTTTCTTCAAATTGATGCAGATTTTCAGTAAAACTATGGCTATTATCTCCACTTCAATAGTCAACTCTTTTACATAACACATAAATATCTGTGTCAATATTTTGACAACTTTTCTAGTAAATCTTCTAGTCACTCCTTAAGATGCATTAAAAAAAGCCAACTGTGTGACTAAGGACTCCAAATGAAAAGGTGTGATTTCACCATTATCAAAAGACCCTGCCCTGAGACAACCCTCTATCTAGACCAAGAGTCCAATCATTTAGGAAGAAGCCTTTAAGTCATTAGTCAAAGCCAAGAAAATAGTTCAATTTATTATAAAAAGCAATGCTTTTTAAATTGCATTTAAAATAATTCAAGTCAATTCGCATTTTTATTTCAGAAGTAGGAACTTCTTTCTCAAGCCATGTAAGAGAAAGCTCTGATCAAATTTGCACATATAAAAAAAATAAAAGAAATAGGATTTGAGTGAATTAAAAATTCTTGAATAATGATCACTATTAGGTCAATTATACTAGGTTATCCTCAAAGTAGAGTGACTTTAAATTCAAATATAGTCAAACCTTGGTACTTGGTGGCTTCGGAACTCTTTGAATTTGCTGTTGGGTGCAATTTGACAAGACAAAGTTGTTGCAATATTAGAGGTTTGCTTGGCATTCAATGCACTTGCTAGGGCTTATTAATTTCCTGGTCTTAGGAAGCTAATGTCCACTCCAGCTAAAACAGAAGATCATGTTTTAAGTTCAGGAACATTTAGAAGAATTCAACAATCAGGAACTAGTGGGGGGAGTTTTCTTCCTTAATCAATATGTGTGCAAAATGGATAGAAGTCAAAAGTCTCTTAAAAATGCTACGCTGATGAAGCTTTAAAGGCAGAATTGTAAATTTGCTAAATGATCAGACCTTTTCCCATTTTAGAGGAATTTTGAAACACAAACAATAACAAACTTAATTGGATAGGTTTCTTGTGAAGTTTATACCTGTTGAATCTCAAGCATCGTTCAGTGGTGATAAAAGACAGAAATGAGAAAGAGAAAGAACTCCAAAAGGGCAGTTGCCCTTAGATATTATGGGAGGGGATTCCTCTTCCAAACAATAACATTTCCCCCCTTACCATCTCCTTAGAGTGTATACTCCTTTCAAATACAGGTAAAGTTACATTAAAACTATTTTATTTAATCTAATTATTGTTTTATTTATATATAAGCATTATTTATGTTTTTTGAGTAAAATACAACTCCATTAATGCATGAATGCCTTATAAAATCTGGGTTTTCTGGGTGCCTAGGATAGATTAATTTATTTTACATTTTTCCTTATGGTAAAAATTCATTTGGCACTCAACTTATTTTTGGTACTTGACTTGCTTTCTGGAACAAATTAAGAACAAGTTCCAAAGTACCACTGTGTAGATAAAAAAGCCTGACTTTTTCAAGTTTACTAGTGACCAAATTATTGGTTTTTTAAGAACATTATCTAGGAATGTTTGTATTTTATCAGTTCAGAATTTGACTTAGTTCAACTCAATAAATAATTGCCACGTATTTTTTATAGGTATGCCATAGAGTATATACCAAGTGTTTACTATACAGGGAAGCTATGTGGCACAGTAGATAGAATGCTGGTACTAGAATCAGGAAGACCAATATCTCTGACTTGAAATATGGCCTCAGATTCTTCCTAGCTGTGTGACCCTGGGTAAATCGTTCAATCCTATTTGTTTAAGTTTTCTCTCCTGTAAAATGACCTGGAGAAGGAAATGGCGAACCCCTCTACTATCTTTGCTGTGAAAACTCTATTTTGGGGTCACAAAGTATCTGAAATAGTTGAGCAAGTATTTACTATGTGCCAGACATTAGGGATGCAAAGAAAAGAAAACAATATTTCCTGTTGTCATGAAACATCCATTCTATGTGAGGTGACCAGGAAAACAGGACATAGATTGGAATAAACTGAGAAAAATATAGAGTTAATGAATTTTTAAGTAGAGATTTTTTTCCTCAAAGCCAACAAAGACTACTTGTAGGAGGTGGTACTTGAATTATTCTTTGAAGGAAGTTAGTTATTCAGTAAGACAAAAGGAAAGAAGGAGGGCATTCCAAATAGAGGGATAATCTTGTTTAATAGGACTCCATTAAAGGATACAATATGGTGACTGGGGAACAACACTTAAGATAATTTGGCTAAGATGTAGAAAGTGCGAGAGAGGTTCCTATAATTTTTCTACAAATATAGGAATTATAATTCTTATGAATATAATAAAACAAGACCATATCTTTATATGATATAAGTCGACTTTTATATTTCTATATGTCCCAAACATTAAATAATAATTTTCACATATGGAACTTTAATGTTTACAAAATATTTCCCACAGTCTTTGAAGTGGGCTCAAGAAGTATTATCAGACACATTTTGTAAGACAGAAACAGAAGGTGAAAAATTTTACAAAAGTAGCAAGAGTCCAGAATCTGGATTTAAATTGTAGAATTAGTTGACTAAACCAAATGTCTTTTCCAATACACAAAGATGCTTCTCAATGAAATAGATAGATCTTTGTAAAATACTGTTGTATAGAAATGAATGTAGTATAAGTAATTATCAGGCATACCCTGAAATCATATTTTTTCAAATAATTTTAATTGCATTGCATGTCTTTTGAGGGTCTGTATGAGGAATCTAGAAGAAGCAGAAAGCATTTGTTTATAATGGCGACATTTGAAATTAGAGAGAGAGGGAAGACTGTTCATTGAAATTCAAAAATGATTCTTCCAATTCATGAATTGATTGAGGTCAGATCCATAAAAGATGACCAAGGTGATGAGAAAAACTGGAACTCATGAGATAGAAAGGTTATATGAAAGTTCTATAGAAGGTTAGTCTGGAGAGGAGAAAACTTGGGGCAAGAAACTGAGGTTCAAACATTCTAGACTTTAAAATATTTGAAGAATTTTCAAATGGAAGAGAGATTAGCTTTGTTCTCCTTAGATGGAGAGAAGAGAAAGTAGGAGCATCTGTTGGATGCATCAGAGAGGTAGCTTTCACCTTGATGTAAAGAATGCTGATATTCTCATGAAGAGAGTAGAAATGGATTAGGCTACCCTCTGAAGTGGGATTTCGATTCATTGAAGGCAATCAAGCATATTGATTAACCAACAGTCAGCAATGGCACTACAGAGGCAGTAGAATGTTTTGGACTGTTAAATGTAGAATCTAGAAGACCTGGATTAAAATCTTGTTTCTGAGGCTTGGTTGGTTTGAATCATCTATTAAAAATCATATGTTAATGGTTTTTTGAAAAGACTGAAAGTCAAAAAGGATGAAATGGAATTTTATCCACCAAATTAAAGATCAGTGAAATGATGCTTTTAATATCCTCCAATCACTAGGATCATTTCCTCTCAATTTTATAACAACCCTATGAGGTAAGTATTGTAGGTATTATTTCTTCTTATTTTGAAGATTATGAAACTGAGGTTCCACATACACAACCTAAATCATATTACTTACTGTCTTGGAAATGAGTGGGAGAGAGGGAGAGATCATGGATCACAAAATGTCAGAAAATAATTAATGAAAATTGTATTGACATATAATCTGGAAAAAATATTTTAAAAAAAGAAATGTAGTTCAAATGGAGGCCTAGACTTTTAAAAAATAAGTGTTCTGGAATGACCCCAGACTAGTTTTATGAGCATTATAACAGGCAAGCATTTCTACTAGTCTTGTTATGCTGAAATATATATGTGTGAACATCTAATTTTATAAAGAGAGGTAATCAAAATAATAGTTTATTTCTACTGAATTATTTAACTTAAAATCAAAATAATGACACAAATATGTGTATTGAGAAACTGATCCAAAGAACTCAATTTTTAAAAGAATCCTGCCATTGCTGGTACTAATCTGATATGCTGTTCAGTAACCTTGGAATGACAATTGCTTCCTATTATGATTTTTTTAATATTCAAAAGAAATGGACATTAGAAATTGGAGAGGATAAATAAAAGACAAAGGCTGCTATTAGTTTTATCTTGATTACAGAATAGTTCAAGTCAAGATCTATTACTCTTTCAATGGTTTTGAAATGATCCTTTAATGCAATTTCTCGTTGCCCTCCAATATCTAATTTTTTTTCAGGGTTTTGTGGTTTGGTCAAAGACTGGATTTTCCCTACTAAGGTTTAGAACAATCTTCTATCAAAAATCAGTTCATAAGAACAGAGTAGAAAAACAACATCCTTAATGTCTCATTTAATATTGCATATCAATACCTAGGATCCTGTTTAGTGTTATCCTTGGTTGGCATAGAAGAGACAGAACAGTGTGCATTAGTAAGAAGGAATCCACTATTTAGGACCATCATAATAACTCCAGGAAAAAGTAAATTAACAACTTATAAAATTCATGGTTTCTAAGGACAGATATATAAAAGACCTCCTACACAGCTACTAAAGAGGAACTGTAAGAATTTCAAGTTGCTTGGATTAGAAAATGGAATTCAAATCTTGTGATTCCATAGTATGGAAGGAGATCTTTTACCAGAAGAGGCAAAAGATAAAAATACAAATGAACACAAAAAGATCCCCTCTGGGGAAGTGCTCTCACATTTGGGTCCAGTCTAGTTAGTGCAAGCCAAAACTTGATACTTTTATCTTCAACCTTTGACCCCAGACATCTGGAAACCTAGTTTGAGTCAAACAGGAGGAAGTTTTCTTTTCTATCTCAAAAACTTTATAGAAGAACAACTCCAAGCATCTAGAGTCCACTTTGTTAGTACAAACTACTTTTATTTGTGCACTGGTAGTGAACTCTAAAATATGGAACATTTGGACAGGAAATGGATTCATCAGAACTTATAGTGTAGTCACTTGCTGAAACTGGGGCATTGTTCAGCTCTTGTTCACTACTTGTTATGGATCTAAAAACAGCCTAGATAAACATTTCCAAGGGAATGTTGAAGAGCATAAAATGTTTGGTTACTTTGATCCTCTTAGAAGTCCTACATTTGATTGGCATCTATCCCAAGAGCAGACAGAATGATGTGATTAAACATGCTGTTTCAAACTGAAAATAATATTCACTGGAGTAGCATACATTTTAAGTGACTTTTCCCATATAATTGAAATCCTAAGCATGAAGTTACATGTAAAAATATTGAAAGATAATGTGTGATATAATCACTATTTTTATAACACCTGTTTTACATGACCATATCAAAGAAGAATATTGTGAACTTACATTGTATAAATATCAAAAGATCTCTGTGCCTCAGATGGTCACATATGGGAAAGAATAAATTTTTCTTGACCCATGAAAAGCAAAATAGAAACTAACTGGTTCCATTGCATTTGATACATTGACTTTTCTATTAATATGAAATCAACTCAACAATGAGGTAAATGCTCACCTAGCTCATCCATCCATCCATCCGTCTATCCATCCATCTATCCATCTATCTATCCATCCATCTATCCATCTATCTATCCATCTATCCATCTATCTCTCTATCTATCCATCTATCATTCCATCCATCCACTTGTCCGTCCATCCATCCATCCATCCATCCATCCATCCATCCATCCATCCATCCATCCATCTGTCTGTCTGTCTGTCTGTCTATCAGAACCTCAAATGAGCTTGTTTCGAAGTTCCAGCTTTATGGAAGCCATAGCTCTTCTACTCTTGGAAAGTCTTTCTGCTATAGAGAATAGTGTGCCAAACAAATCTTCCAATTACCTGGTGTTAATACAAAATTTACTAATCAATAATAATGTTTTGGAATGTCTTTGCAAACAGGATGATATTAGAGGTTTTGGAGAGTAAACCACATTTACTACTGCTTTGAATAGTCCTTTTCAAACAATATACTTTACTCATTAGTAATGGTTCTCTTTTTTTGGCTACCACTGGAAAATATAAGCTTTAGAACTAGGTAGGAGAGAATGATTATGTTTAAGCATCAATACAAATTGCCAAAAACATCTGAAAACAGAAAGAAAAATTATAATATGCAATGGGAAATGAGACTTTCTGTACTCACAGCCATTTCTATTTATTGCCTTTGGGGCACTAAGTGTCAATTTGATTATGTTAAAAACAAATGCAGCACAATTTGTTCTTTTTGGGGGGGGGCAAGATTTCTTTGCAGGTTTTTCATGTGTATTAGGAATGTTTCCTTAATTAATGTGGCACAAATTCAAAACATCCCCATATTCTCAAAATTTTTAATACTCTAAAGAACTCTCACCTCAAAATTGTATAATAAAGCCTTGATTTCTAGGAATGCATTTGGATTCTTACCTACCATTCCCTGAAGCAAGCCCATTTATCATTCTGATGACTTTTGTAGCTCTTTATCAAATTTGGCAAATGTTTAAAAATTAAAAATGGCTCCCATCGTCTATACTTCATGATTCTGTGTAATTTAGAAAGGGTTGTATTTATACAGCGACAATCATTCCAGAAGTTTTAATTATAGTTTTTTAATCATTGCACACAAATAACAAAAAAAGGAGAAAACTTAAACACATTTCCCACACACATTCACAAAGTGTCTATAGAACCAAATGAATATCTAAGGTATCACTTGAAAAATAAGCTACTGAATTTATGTTTACACATTGAAGAGAGAATGTAAGCATATTTTCTCTCTTTTTTTTCTGAAAGTGCATTCCATAATATTCAGCAAATAAATTGTCTTCATCATCACCACAGGGGTATAGACACAAAGGCCTTTTACTTGATATTTTTTCATCTCAAGACTGTGTTTTCTTTACTTTAACAGTTCACACAGCATAGCCCCTCCTGAATATGCATGTGTGATTCCCATTAACAGACAATAATGGAACTTGCATGCGTACATAAAGAGAAGAACAGAGCCCACCTGACTAGGATCTTCCCTACATACTCATTGTGAACACCTGGTCCAACTTAGGCTTCATCCCTTTGAAAAGTTGTTTGAAAGGTTTGTTTATGTTTAAAAAATGTTGTTCAGATCTTGAACACATAGATGTAAATCCTGCCTGATGACCACCCATGCCTTCATGTAGCAAAAACCTGGGACCACTCTTTTTTTTCTGGATATTGTTGGGGTTTTTTGTTATTTCTTTTAACTAGCATTCCTGATGGAATGTAGGGAAAGAAACGAAAACTCTGAATGAACTGGCCTAAATATTCATGAGGAATAAAACATAGTTTAAATATACAATATGGTTCTGACAATCCATCAACTTTGAAGCTAAATTTTAAGTTATTTTGCCAATATAGAAAATTCCATTTTTTAATTATCAACATCATTTTGTCTGCATTTCTCACCTAATTAAAAAGGCTACAGAAAGAGTGATGTTTGTAAGTTTTTATTTTCCCCCTTAGGCAATTGGGAAACACTAAGGACTCCATTTACAAATTAGGAAAACTGATAAAAAAAAAAAGGTTAAATGCATATTGTTCTGTGTTAAATGCCTATTTTCAAAGTCTATAATAGGGAATAAAGGGACTTGACAGTAGAATCAGATAAGCTGTTCAATACCATGAGCAAAATGGATTCTTATTTGGCACATTTAGTACAAGATCACAAAGCTTAACTAGAGGTTCCCAAGACAATATGGAAAAGAATTATGGAAACAAAAGGAAATGCATTAAGGCAGAATCTACCCTTCAAATTGCTCAGTAGATGACATACTCAAAATGAAGACAGCTTGCCAACTCTCCTGTATTGACCCCAAAATAGACACACACCTCTATCCCATTGTAGTGCACAATTCCATAGCCAGGACTGATGGCCTTATTGCTCAATCATTTCATGAATTTCAGGGAGAGTGTAACTGGTGTGTTTCAACAGAAAATAAGAAACCTATGTCTGAACACATTCTTTTGTAAACTTTAAAGAGCTCTATAACTCACAGAGTGGGGAGGGAAAAAACATGAATCATGTAACCATAGAAAAATATTCTAAATTAATTAATTAAATACATTTTAAAAAATAAAGAGCTCTATAAATATTCTAATAACCATAGTAGAATGTAAGCAACCTGAGGGCAGGAATTAATAAGATAGTGTTTAATTTGAAATCCTCAGCACCTAGACCTAGCAAAGTATCAGGTCTTTAAACATTACTCTAGAAAAGTCATATTTAGTTGCTAACAAAAGAGGAGGATCTATATAGTCACTAATGTGACAATCATTTTATAAAATTTATGGTCAATATTGAATTTTGGGTATTAAAAATTATAACTCTACCTAACTCAAAGAATAAGGTTGCCATCAGGTTCATTGATGGATTTAAGAACCCATGTGTTTCAAATCTTTAAGATTTTTTAAAAAGCTCTTTTATTCTTGAATATGGAGGTCAGCACATTGGTAATAATTAACCATAATAAAAGTATAAATAATAAAATAGAGTAAAAAATAAAATAATGAAATATAGAAATTAACACAATGTAAACTTTTCCTCATTAACTAAACTTGAATATTTCATAATCCTTTCATTGAATCATTTTTAAAAACCTAAGAAAAAAATAATGGTGATGATGATAATAAATGACCTTTATGCAGTGTTATGAAATGATTTAACTTGGTCCTCTAGATAAATTTCTGGGATAAATAGAGTAGACTTTTATAAACTAAAAGTATGATTATCTTATATATGAGGAAACAGATTATTCAGACTTCAAATGTCTTTCCAATGGTTAATCCAGAAGAAAACTGGCAAAGGCTTTAGCCCATTCATAAGCCCAGCAGTCTCTACTGTGGGTCAGTGATGGCAAACCTTTGAGGCTGAATGCCCAAATTGCAACCTTCATGCTGCATGTCATCTTACCCCAGGTAGGGGAGGGAGGTAGCACTCCCATTGAGCTGCTGGGCAGAAGAGCAGAGGATGTGAGAAATGTCCTCAGGTCTGCATGGAGAGGGGGACGCATGCCAATAGGTTCTCCAACACAAATCTAGGTGCTAACTACTGAGTAGGTAATGAAATATCTCCAGCCTTTTAGCAAAATGAGGATAAAAGTTAATACTGCAAATCAAAAGCAGCCACAAGCTTCGGCTCACCAGAAGGCAACTGCTTGTCCCAAGTCTGCCAAGATTCTGAATGTGGGAGAGCTAAAGGATTTATTTTAACATGAACTCAACAATGAAGAGAAATCTAAAGGATTTCAAGAAACAAAGCATCCATAAATTCAAACTAATATTACAGTAATGACATCTTTGGATTTAAGCTTTGGGAATTACAGCTACAAAGGAATTTGCATATTTTTTTAATGCAACAAGGAAAGCAAAAATAGCTTCATAAGGAATTGTGTGATGTTTTGCCAAATAATCACACTTTAGTTAGAAGGCTCATTGCCAACATGTTAGATAATCTCAATGAGACAAGGAGTCCAAATAGTCAGAAAAGATAACCAGAAATGAGCGTTACCCACCTGCTAATCATTATAGTGTCTATTGTTAGGTCATATCTTCTAGCCTCTATGGATATTGTATAAAGACAGCATGTAATCCTTACTTTATTTTTTAATTTATTTTTAATGTATTGATTAAGAAAAATTTTCCATGGTTATATGATTCATGTTCTTTCCTTCCCCTCCTTCCACCCCCCTCCCATAGCCAACATGCAATTCCACTGGGTTTTACATTAAGACCTATTCCCATATTATTAATATTTGCCTTTGGGTGATTGTTTAGAGTCTACATCCTTACTCATATCCCCACTGACCCATGTGGTCAAGCAGTTGTTTTCCTTCTGTGTTTCTGCTCCCACAGTTTTTTCTCTGGAATCCTTACTTTAGGGGAATGCTGTGACTGCTACTATTCCTGCCCTGCTCAGGTGATTATTTGCATTGTGAGAGCATTCTTGAATTAGGTAAAACAATTTCTCTTTACTCAAAAGTAGATCTCTGTTCTGCCTGCATAGATAAATCCTTCATATTTATGAGTCTATTTATTAAAGCATATATATTCAAAGTCACTTAAAATATCAGCACATGGAATATCAACGTTCACTTATTTGCATTATGCCCATTACAAAAAATTAACAAGTATATAATCTTTCCTCAAATATTTATGGTACAACTTGGGAGGGGGTGGTTTGGATACAGATGGAAGAGTACATTTTTTTAGAAACCATATGTACTTCATTCTTGTGCTTGAAGAAAAAAAAAACATTAAAATTTAAAAAAAAAATCCTTTCTGTCTGAATTTTACCATGGAAATATCAGAGTTAAACTGGACTATGGAGAAGAGTTTTTCAAAGGCAATTCAGTCCTAGGATAACATATACATGAGAAATTAAAATTAAATTATATAATAAAAGTTGTAATGTGTAGAGTTTTATTTAATAATAATAATAATTGTAGAGTTTTATTTTAAAATTATCTAGTTTATTTTTAGTATATCTAGAATTGAGAATATAAATTCTTCCTTTCCCTTTAGGTAACAGAGCATTTTGATGGATCTCTTCAATAAATATAGATTAGAAAAAAAATAAAAAGTGACTTGTACTTAAAGAAATTTGTCTTTTTGCATGCTCATAATAAGTTTTTAGTCTTATTTCTGTGTGTAACAGAGATAATAGTAAAAATGGGAATAGTTTTTTTTTAAATAAATATTTTATATGTGCTATAAAAAGGATTTATGCCTTCTCCATCCAGGAAGCTAAGGAGGAGGAGGAGGAAGATAATGATAGCACCTCACATTCATATGCCATTTATTAAATTTCATATGACAATGTTATATGTTAGATTATAAGAGTACCTCATACTTGAGGAAGTTAGCATGTTGTAAAGGAAAAAAAACTTTGAAGAACTATAACCAAAAAGTCTAAATTATGCAGAACTTAACAGCCAGTGATACCATTCTTCAGCCAATAATCCAAAGAGATTTCAGAAAAAAAAAAGAAAAAAGATCCATAAAAAAGCATTTATAGCAACATTGTTGTAGGAAAGCACTGGAAACAAATTGGTAAATGGCTGAACAAATTATGCTATGTGATTGTCATGGAATATTACTACACTACAAGAAAGAACAAAAGGGAAAGATTCAGAGAGACTTTGTAAGAATTGATGCAGAGTACAGAGAGCAGAATTGGCCACTTTGTACAGAAACTACAATAATAAAAAGGATAACAATACTGAAAACTTAAGAACTCTGATCAGTGCAGTATCTAATCAGGGTTCTGATTCATGATTGCTGATTAAGCATTCCTTCTATCTCTCAGCAGAGAAATAAAAGACTAGAAATGAAGGATGAAACATCCAGTTTTAGATACAACCAATAAGTGAATTTGTTCTGCATGACTCTTTATTATAAGGAAAGGCTTCTGTTTTTTGTGCTTTTTTAGAAGGATGGGGAGAGAAAGTTAAAAGACAAGTTGGACTGTGATAAATAGATTTGTTAAAGAAAGGCAAAGAAAGAAAAGAACAAAAATAAAACATTATAAAAACCCCTAGAAGAGAGTAAGAAGGAATTTCAGAAGGGACAGAATTAAACATGTCATGGAAATAGTTCAAATAGATATCAAGATTCTCCAGAAATAGGATTTGAAACGAGAGCAAAAAGGACAACCCACAAAACAAACAGACATTATTCTTCATTTTCTTTCTTTACTCACTCTTTCTACAGATGATGTCCAATACTAGTGTGTAATAGCAATAAGAAATTTGTTTTATTTTTTTTTATGTGTATACATAGGTATCTATACTTCATGAAAGTACTATGAGGAGCAAGTGAATTAATGTCCCTGAAACAACTCTGAATTACAAGGTTCTGTACAAATATTAGGCCAGTTCTTTAATCTATAAAATGAAGAAGTTGGACTAACTGGGTCATAAATATCCCTTCCTGCTCTCAATATATGATCTTGTGATCCTAACGTGGAATTATGATAATAATCATCATAATCATTATTCATTATAACCATTATACTGGATAAAGATCTAAGGAATTGATAACTAGTCATAAGTCAGGAACTAGCCTGGATTCTTTGTTTTCTTCCCATTTGATTCAATGAATTATATTTCTTTTTTTTCTCTCTTTTTAAAAAAACTCTTAACTTTCCATCCACTTCCCTTCTAAGACAGAAGGGCAAGGAATAGGTCAATAGAACTAAGTGGCTTGCCCAGGGTCACATAGGTAGGAAGTGTCTGAGGTCACATTTGAACCCAGATCCTCCAAACTGCAGGCCTGGGACTCTGTCCATTAAGCCACCTAGCTTCCTCTAATTAATTATATTTCAATAATTTATTGAATCATTGATACCATCAATGTGAATATTCTATCCAATAGTTACTATTCAAATCTTATTCTTAAACATCTTCCAATGCTCTCCAATAAACCTTCAACATAACGGGCACTGAGTAGACTGAAAGATCTTTCTCTAGGTCTCTAAACCAGTTCAATCCATGGTTAACCACCTATTATGCCTCCTTTTCATAATATCATTGATCTAGTTCCTTTTCTGGTTTCTGTGGCACATGTAATGACATTGAGAAAATCGCTCATAATCTGACTTTTCCTTATATTCTAGGAAATATTTACTTCCTAAATGTGGAAAGAAGAAATTTGGCTGGCAAAAGTAAGTACTAAAATGGGGGGAAATAATTTCTGAAGTTAAACATACTTAGGTTGTATGGTATTTTAAAATTGTAGCATTTGACAATGTAACATGGAAACTTTTTTAAAGTATTCAGTCATTTAAGTATCGTTTCCAGATAATCACTAGATCTGTTTCAGAAAATAGCATTGCATCCAACTTCTAATTATTATTCTTAAGCATCTGATGCTTACCATTTCACAGAATACCAAGAAAATGAATTTCTATTTGTCTCTCTTCAAACAGAATAGTTTAATGTTATGATAAATCAGATTGCACTAAAATTAATAACTATCAGGTGCAGAGTATTATTATAGTAATTTATAATGCACAATGCGACCCTTCTAGTGTGATGAATTATCTTCCAAATGATGACTGCACCATAATAGATCAACTAAAGGATACACTCTTAAGTTCCTTTGGTAATATAGCTCATCCTTACATGTTTTTATTGCAGCAAATTGCATCAAGGAAAAGTTATTATTGTATTATTTTCACATTCTATTTTCATCTTCTTAATGAATAATATTATACATAGTCCTTCCCTCAATCTGAGGGTTCCCTAAATATACTAAGGAAAGCCACTATTATTGAGAAAAAAAGTACCTTGAAAGCAGGGTCCAAGTTTTATGTATTATTTATAACTCTGTTGTTCCAGTTGTGTCCAACTCTTCACAACCCCATCTGGGATTTTCTTGGCTAAGATACTGGATTGGTTTGCCATTTTCTTCTCTAATTTATACTGCTAGGGCTTTACATATAAGAAGTGCTGGAATGAACTGAATTAATGAAAAGGTAAGAGCATTCCTTTCCAAAATGACATGTACCATAAGTATGTAAAATATGAGGTAAAGTAAATGTTGTTTACTTCATAGGACAGAGGGAGAGAAGGAAGGAAGGAAGGAAGGAAGGAAGGAAGGAAGGAAGGAAGGAAGGAAAGAGAAAGGGAAAGAGGGAAGAGGGAGAAAAGGATAAAGGAAGGGAGGGGGAGGAAGGAGGGAACAAAGGAAGGAACAAAGGAAGAAAGGAAGGATTTATTAAACACCTATTATATGTACTGCATATATGTAAAATATGAGGTAAAGTAAATGTTGTTTCACTTTATTTCCTTACTCAATCTTCCTATAGCTTATGCCCAGTCCTAGTGTGTAATTCCAGACCCTTTTCTTTGAAGGCCAGGGACAGAGTGAAATTTCTAGGTGACCAAGTTTCTATAGCCTGGTGGAAAAAGTCTAGAGACTAAGGAATGGATCCCAGAAATGAATGTAATTGTTTTAATTTTAAAACACCTGAATAATACTCAGGTAATAACAGATCAGTCATTATATTGTTCCTCAATTTGAAATATTTTATTACTATATAGAAAATCTTCACAAAAGTAGATTTAAGTATACCATCTTATTTAAGGAATTATTTTGAGATGATAAAGCTACTAAACTCTCCCATTGAAAGAATGTTATCTTATGCTAATATTTAGGATAATCTGGCCCAAAAGAAACAATCACTATCTTATACTTGAAATTACCTATTACAGTTTACTTATTTAGAGAAATTATTTCAACATTGAGAACTAATAAGAAACAGATTTACAAACTTCTAAGTATTATATCCACATCTTTATGGGGGCAAGGAAGTACCTTTAAACAAAGACTGGAAGACCATTTGTTCAGTATCACAGAATGAAGATTTCTTTTCAAGTTTGCCTTTCAAGTTGTGTTGGCCTGAATAACCACTTCCAATTAAGGAAATGTATGACATTGGAAGATAGCTTCATTTAGCCTAAAGAATTGACATTTAGTGGCTACTCCAAGAAATATAACATAATCTCATTTTCTTTGTTCTTTTTATACATGATATCTGGTGTTGAGAAGGGTAGGGTAATTGAAGCAGAGATGCTTCACTTCCCTCCAAGGGTATATTATTACTTGTATTGGTTTAATTATATTTAGTTATTGTCACTCTAAAAACATTTTTTCAGGCATTTAGTTCTGAAATTTAGAGTTGTAAGGAACTTTATTGAAAATCTATCTTCTTCATTTTATGGATTATTAAATAAAAATTCAAAGAGGTTCAATGAATAGGTGACAGAGTCAGGTCATTTCACCCCAAATTCTACACTTTTCCCACTTTCTGCCTCATAGACATCAAATGAAATGCATAACTCTATCATCCCAAATTCAGAAAACTTAGATCAATAAAGGATTTTAGTAGTCTCCTATTCTAATTCTTTAATTGGATTTAACTTACTCAAATTCTTAATTTGAGTTAATTGATCTTAATTTATTCAAATTGTTTAATTAGAGGTGAAGAAATCAAGCCCCACAAAGATTATGTGACTTGTGCAAAGTCTCCCAGGTAGCAAGAGATAGAGGTAGAGGTCACCAGTATATCATCCGATTATTCATCAAGTACTCTCTCCATTCCATCACATCTGTCTTAGTTGTTTGCACATTATCCACAATGAAGAGTGGAACCTCCAAGACTGTGAACATTTACTTTAATGTATTTACTATTCTTCTTTTACTCATCCATGGACTGCCCATCTACACATCTTCATATACAAGTTAATACTGAGAGTCATCTTAAAAAAAAAGCCCATAACAGGTCTTGGAATCAGGGACCAATAAAGTGATTTATGTATTGTAGCAATATGCACTTACCCAATCAGCAGTCAAGACTACAGACAATTACCTGTATCATCATCCATCTAGATTCCTTTGGTCACACATCTGGGGTTCCCCATACCCACATTGGGGGTATTGTGGAGGAACCCCATATTGGGTATCTTACAGAGACTGGGCAGGCCAAAATGGCAAAGGGGTGTAGGGAGATGGATCTCCCTCCTCCCCCCATCTCTGGATTACTCAAGCTAATCTCAAGGACAAAAGCACCCAGGAACCATAGTAAGAAAAGACACTCCAAAACTTTGAGCTGTAGAAGCTTTGTAATGCTCTTTTGGAATGGGAGCTATTTGAGATAGGCAGGAAATTGGGGCATGCTTGCAATTCTACTTATTAAATTGGTTGTGAATCTACTTCATTTTAGTAAGTGGCACTAGCCTAGTATGCACTGGCTAGGAGTAAATATCTCACAAGGCTGGTAGATGGAGACAAGTCCCAATCAGCCTTTGAATGGAGGGCACTGAAAGGCTTTAGCCTGAAGCTAAGTTAGTGATGGAAAACAAAGGCTTTCTATTTTAGGCACAGTAAAGGTAAAAACTCCTCAGAGCTGCTTAGCTGAGCTGGTCTGGGAGAGCAAAAAGGATTTAAGTGGCTACCAGGTTTGGGGGATTTAGGAAAGGCCTTAAAGAGAGAGCAAACCTCTAGGAGCAAGATAAGGCTAAACTTTCTCAATTTAGCCCAATAATTAATACCTTCTAATAACCAAAAAAAAAAAACCAAAACCAAAACCAAAAAACCTGATCTGAAATTATTAACTTCCTCCAACACTCCCGGATTTTGGGCTGTGAGATGGTAGCTTCCCCCAAATGAAAAGAGGAGGAGTCAGGGGCTAATTGTGGCTTACCAGGCCACAGCTAGCAAGCACTCAGCTGTTAGCAATGTAAGGAAAAGAGGGATTTATACTTTACCAGACATCCAGAAAGCAGCTCCCAAGGACTCCCAGCTTGTGTATTCAATAGACTTGGCAGCAGGCTCATAGCAGTAGCAACAGGAGCAGGAGTGGCAGGCTCTGCAAGGACCACCCCCACCCACCCCAACCAAGGAAGTTAGTGATGGAGGTAGAAGCATCAGCATCAGCAGCTGGAGTTCCTCATGGGGGAGGGAGGGGAAGAAGACTGCAATGGGAGAGAAATGCAATTTTTTCAAACTAATCTACTTAGTAAGGGTCCTAAATCCTAGGCTTTGGGTCACAATAAGTGTAGGATTTAAATTAATCTTCAACACTCCAAGTATTATTTTTACAAAGTTCATTAATAATCACTTGAAACAAAGGAATAAAAAGGTAATTATCTAATAAAATATAAAGCCACATGAGTAGATTCTTCTGCCACTCATCTCCACCAAACCGGATTACAAGGAGAGCGAAAGGCAAGGCTACACAAAATTTATATCCTTCCTACATTAGCACCTAACCTGAGAAGGAACATGGGATGCTGGGAATTGTAGTTCTGGGGTTCAGATTTCAATTACATAGCCTCCCTCTCAATCTATTTAGTCACTTAGCTGCCCCCAAGTGTCTCTTGTAGAAAGAAGAACATTGTCTTGGATGTTAAAAGTTTCTCAATGGAAAAATCCTCCATGTGAAATTAAAAGCATAATGATGATACCCAGGATACCTTTCCAGTTTCTCCAGATGTATCCTGGCAAAAAAATGCCAGAAATATGGCCTTTTTTGAAAAGTGGATCTTCTTTTCAATAATAATCATGAAAAGACATTTGGACATATATTTCAAGTTTTCTAAGACCTGATCACTTCACTTAAGGCATGACTCTGAGTTCATCATTAATTTTCACTTTTTTGATAATTAAACAGCTTGGCCTTTTCCTAAGGTAGAGCGGAGACGAACAGAAATATAAATATTTGCAAGAAAGTTGCTAGATCAAATGAGATAATATATTTTTCAAAAGTTTTGCAAACCTTGAAGAGTTATCTAAACACTAGCTATTGTTGTTGTAGATAAATATAGGTCAAAGTCATTTCCTCTCCATCTCATCATAAACAAAAATGTCTTTTTTTATAGATCACATGTTATCATTTGAACAACATATTTAGAATAAAGATTCTGAAAGTTTCCCCACTCATGCCATCACTCTCTTCCATATTCTACTATAGCTCTGTATGACCCTCATTTGAATCAGATATCAAAAAATATGTATTGTACATATTTTTTAATAAAATGTTTTAAAATCACTCAGGAGCACCCTCCTCACTTTTTTCTCAAAACTAATAACAAATTATTGAGACCATGAGTATTGCTCCCTGGATCCTGCTGAGTGTATCCACAGGCATTGCCTTTGATCCACATATCTCTCTTCTGCCTTTGACAGTCATCATATAAGCAAACAGGGGAGAGTCAAGTGCCCAAGACAGTCCACTGTGTATCAGGGCCTGGTGTCAAGAAAATGCCCTTTAAAATATCAAGGAAGTGCTGACTTCAAGTCAACCAAGGCTGTCCCACAGAATGCCAAGCCCACTGGTAGGCAATAAAAGCAATTGAAAATACACATTAAAAAATTAAAATAAAAAAAAATTCAGGAGATAAAGTACCTGAAGAAGCAATTCAGGAGCTTGAAAATGGAAGACCCTTAAAATGATACAAATATACTTTCCATCTTTAGGTATTGAATATCGTAAAGGCAAGAATGACTCTAGCAATATTCACGAATGTGGAGCTATATAAGGAGTCTAGTTGTTATCTCAAAGAGGCATCTCTAGGCTTGTAGATAGGAGACCAATCTTGGCATCAGAAAGACCAGATTTCAAATTCTGTCTCTGACATATCAACTAGCTATATGACTCTGTGGTAATTACTTAACGTTTTGTTGTTTGCACATAACTCATAAAGACCATAGGCTATTTATAGTAGCAATCTGGTTGAGCCTCAGTTTCTTAATTGGTAAAATCGAAATAATATCACCTATTTCACAATTGCTGTTTCAAGTAATATTATATATGTATATAGTTGCATTATAAATCTTAAAGTATTATAAAATAGTTATTATTATTACTATACTTAGTTCCATATGAAGTACGATGAATTGAAAAGAGGATACCTGAACCCCTGAAATTCATACATCATGAAATTACAGAAGAAGAGCATAGTGCCTTTTTAACTCTCCCCTGTCAGATTATGACTGACTTGTTTACAGTTTTTTTTTTACTTTAGTGGTCAATTTAAAGTCTTATCAGACTTTGACCACCTATGAAATGCTCAATTGGCACCTACTTTTCCCCTGGGTATGGCTAGCCTCAGTCTATTCATTCAGGTGACCAAATGGGAGTAAATGATATTTTTTTATAATGGAGAACCTATGAAGGTCATTTATTTGAGAAAACAATCAATTCTGAAGACAGAACTAAATATGATGGAGAATCTTAGTTCTTGAGAATCCATTTCCTTGAAAAAATAATTTTCTGTCTTCAATAAATACTATGTATTGATTCCAAAGTAGAAGAATAGTAAAGGCTAGGCAAAGAAGGTTAAGTGACTTGGCTAGGGTCACACAGTCCCTAGAGTTCTCAATCCATGGAGTCTCCAACCTTACTGAACTTATTTCCTTTTGTGCCTGTTAGGGAGTGCAGAAGTGTTTGATCATGGGGAAGGAATGAAATTATCTAACTCCACCCCTTTTTCCATTAGTAATGCTATCTTGCAGCAGAAGTATGTGGCTATAAGAGATAGGCTTATATATTTCTGAAAGGAGAATTTGAAGATACCAATTACTGAACCCTGACTTTATTTAGGAAAGAATTCAGAATTCCCAGATAAAGTGGACCTAGAATATAGACTTCTAATAGAAAAGTCAAGTTTCTTTGGCAGCACATACTTTGAAGGTTGCCTTATGGGGCAAAGTTCAAGAACTGCTAAGTTTGAGAATCCTAGGAATTGCATTTCCTAGTGAGAAAAGATTTCCTAATACACCTTTTATCCTTGGAGAAAGAAGAAAGTCAATGGGTAGCCTTCATAGCATCATCTTTGGAGCACAAAGTCACCAAAGATTACAAATGAACCATAAACTGAAGAAGTTATTACTCAAGCCAAGAAGTGCCTGGCAACAGTATGTGGAAGAGTACCTGGGATAGACTACAGAGCAAAGCTCAGTAGCAGAAATATGGTGAAGAGGATTTTATCCAGAAAAGATTTCTAGCATGGACTTAAAAATCTTATGCTATAGGAAATCTAAATAACACTATCTACATGAGAATCATCTTTCTCTGATTTAGGCATACATCTTAAGTTTCTTTTAGCAAATCTTCTTTCTGCAAGAAATCTTCAATTAAAAAAATGGTACCACATCCCCCTCCTCAGAGGATGGATATGAGAGGGTCTAGAGTTCAATTTCCAAATATTACTTCCTATTGTCACTGTATCAGAAATCTCTTAGTGATCAATAATGTCTGATAATTTGCAAAATACTAATTGAATAGTTTCTCCTGGTCTTATTTAGATAATTATCATTTTAAATTTCTGCAACTCTTTATCAATCATATGATTTCCTTATACACAAAATTTACTGCAAAGTCAAAATACTTCAGTGTGGTTTTTTTAAGTAGTCATTGAGTTGTTTTTGTAAAGCCCTCCCTTTAGTCTTAGAAACAATACTGTGAATTGGTTCCAAGGTAGAAGAGTGGGAAGGCCTAGTGTCCAAGGCCAGATTTGAACACTGAGTCACCTACTGCCCTCTAGCTATTGACTTATAATACTATTAACAATATCAGTTTCCATCTTTTTGAGGATCTGTAATGTAAATTGTATTTATCAAACCAACAATACTAGCCATTAAACATGTAGCATATTACATATTAATTATTATTATGGTTGCTTCATTATTTATTACTTATATATATATTACATATTAAATTATTAGTTTCATATAATTAGTTTGCTAAATTTAACTGCTATATTATAATTACTTGAAAATATAGAGGTTGACATCTTTAATTTCTAATGTGAATTAATATAGAAGTATTGTTAGAAGATCCTGCATTTAAAAATAGAATATTATAAGATTATTAACAAGAAAATCAAAAGGGAATTTTAAGACATATAAAGTGATAACTGGCAAGACAATACAATAAGAAACTATTGGGCTACTATTTTGTGAATTAATGGATTATGTAAATTATTTTTTAATCCTGATACAATTATTGCAGAAAAGAGTACCTGGAAATTCATTCCTAAATAACTCAGGATTTTTTCAGGAATTTTTTAAAACTAGAAGATATCATGCACAGAGATGGTTTATTGGGGGAAAAAACATAAGTGTGCTTAAATAAGAAAAAAGATATTTCTCATATAGATAATATACATGTGTATAAAAACACAAATGTGTATACAAAATATACCATATATATTTATGTACACATAAATATACATATGTGTATGTATAGCTTTATCTACAGTGAAGTATAGATTACCTTTCATACACACACACACATACACACAAATTATAGTTCCTGAACATCAGAGACCCTGAAAACCTATAGTATCAGCAGCATGAGGCACCCTTCTTTGAATGACCCTTTGCCTTAAGTGTTATCTGTGTAAGTATTCTCTTCCTATGTCCTCAACATATATGTCCTCTCTCCAAGCTTAAGAAGAACTTCTTTTGTTGATACATTTAGGAGACACAATGAATATGTTTCTTCTTCTTCCTCCCTTCCTTCCCTTCCTGTTGCTATTTTTAGTAAATACTTAATGCATTTGTTTCCTTTTCTTCCTCCCTCCTTCCCTTCCTTCCTTCCTTCCTTCCTTTCTTCCTTCCTTCCTTCCTTTCTTTCTTCCTTTCTTCCTCCTTCTTCCCTCTTTCCTTCCTTCCTTCCTTCCTTCCTTTCTTTCTTCCTTTCTTCCTCCTTCCCTCTTTCCT
>NC_058132.1:635623240-635673996 GCF_016433145.1 Gracilinanus agilis
TCCTTCCTTCCTTCCTTCCTTCCTTCCTTCCTTCCTTCCTTCCTTCCTTCCTTCCTTCCTTCCTTCCTTCCTTCCTTCCTTCCTTCCCTCTTTCCTTCCTTCCTTCCTTCCTTCCTTCCTTCCTTCCTTCCTTCCTTCCTTCCCCTTTTAATTTTCTGAAATACCTTTGCTTTTATGGCAATTTTGTATTGTGGATAACTATTATAGGTAAACATTTTGATTTGGATTCCTGGGTTATAGTTTTAGGGATTCAAGTCAATAAGGTGCCTTGAACTTGGGGTTGCTATCTTTCTTGATGCAATCATTAAGAATAATTGGTTAGCCTAATTTTAAGAGAGAGAGAGAGAGAGAGAGAGAGAGAGAGAGAGAGAGAGAGAGAGAGAATGAGAGAGAGAGTGTGTATACTTGTGCCTAGAGTGTCCACAGGGCATTAAATAAGATTGCCAGTTTATATCTATGTCACAAATCCTGTTACACTATTCATCCAAGAAAAATATTTTTCAATGTCTGGAAATGATTTTATAAGTTGCTAATATTAATTATTAAAAAGGGCAGTAGAGTTTTATAATTAAATACACAAAAAAGAATATCAGGATTAGCCTTGGTAGCTCTTAACACACATATATTTCTTAAAATTTCCTTGCCTTCATTTCTCACCTATGTGGAAGAGAAAGAGGCTGACAGCCCCATTATGGTAACACTATTAAAGCAGTATTCACACACTTTCCAGTAGATGGTTCACACACAAGCTTAATTCTTGTTAAAAAAAATACAACTTAATTAAATCGCATGATTTATTGGCTTGTGTTAGATGTTGAGAAAACCTATACATTGTGTGTAAGATCCAGCCAGCTGTCTCATAGGGAGAACTTGGAGTGTGTATAAATTTTGCCAAGAAGTGAATTACTAAAGGGCCTTTGTTAACACTCTTCTTCTAATACATTTAGGATGACCTGTAGAACTTTAGATGGGCCCAGGAATCAAATTAGCCAATCATCATGCCTTTATTAAATTCTGACATCTTTCTCAGTTACTTCTCCATTATAATCAATGTATCCACCTATGAAAATATGTAATAAACCAGGCCAATCCTAATTGTGGTTCTTCTCCTCTCTGAATCTCACTAACTATTTCAACTTTGCACAAAAAGCTTCAACGAACCCATCCCTTCCCATGATGCCTTTTAAGAGCACATCCTTAATTCGAGCTTTCTCTAGTGCCTATGGCTTATAGAGATATTAAACTCCAGAGAACATAAACTCATTGAAATCAATCCTGAAAGAAAACCCCGAACTATGTAATTTAAGATTATTTGACTATTCACATGAAAACAATTAGGTAGCATAATCATTGAGTGAGCCTCAATTGGCATTTGTAGAAATTGCCTTTCTTTTAAGGAATAGTCTGATAGATAGGAAGAAGAAAAGGGGGAAAGAAAATTGAGAGGGAAAAGGAAAGAAACCTCAAGGAAACGTCAGGTAAACAGATGCCTTCTTGTGCGTCTTAACTGCTTGACCGTGTCTTAAAGAATGTTTTTGGAGAGATGGGGAGAACAGAAAACATAATTCTGAAAGTAATTTTGTGTGTGTGTGTGTATTTGTGTATATGCATACGTCTGCATGTATTCATAGTTATGTTCTCTCTCTCTCACACACACACACACACACACACAAACACACACACACACACACACACACACACGCATATGTCTCTCCTGCAATGAACTCATCAAGCAGCTCCTCCCTAATTTAGGCTCAAGCTTGCAAAGAAGTCAGTTGTTTTTTTTTCTTTTTCCTGACACTATTACATCAAAACAGTATCCAGGCATTAGACAGTATTTATTAGCTTGTAAGGCCAGAGATAATGATCCCATTCAATCAGAACTCATGAATAATGCAGGAGCCCCAACTTCACATAATTTCTGGCTTTACTTTTAAAACCAGTAAAGCACCATTGGTATCATTTATTTATTTGGGGATGACAATGGGTAAAAGACAAAGCAGGTTTCTGTGGATTGTTGTAGGCAGGGAAGAGAGGCTCTTGGCGCTTTCATTTACAGCTGATCAAAGACAGTGCCAAAAGAACATGCATATTTGTGTAAATATTAAACATTCTGGTACGAAGGCAGGAATGTACAGCAATTATGTCTATGGATTATTTCTACACACATTTGTCGAGGGGGTTTTAATCACTGTAAATGGTTTAATATTGTTTCACAAGCTTACCATGAGCAAACAATTATGCTTTCTGCAGGACCAACCTCACTATAATTTCAGGGGTCATTTCTATACTGTATAATTTGAAAAGTACATTTGAAAGTGATTGGGTTTTGGAGCCCCAGTGTCTAATTCTGATCTTAGTAAGGGAATGTTGACTTTCTTTTCCTCATCCTACAGAAACAATGGTGAGAGTACTTTTAATGAAATTCAGTTCTAGGAGGAAAATTTTTTTAAAAAAGAAGAAAAATGTGACACCTCTCTAATGTCCTATTTTTCCTTAGATTTTCCTGCCTCTTATTGGAAACAGAAAGGGGAAAGTAATAAGCAGGATCCTACATTGCAGGCACTGTGTTAAATCCTTTACAGATATTACCTCACCTGATCATCAAAACACCCCATAAGATGAGTTGTTACTAGGCCAATTTTACAGTTGTGGAGACTGAGGCAAAGTAATGTCCAGGATATCTGAGGTCATATTTGAACTCATTTCCTCCTAACTTCAGGCCTAGAACTCCATCCACCTGGCTGTCTATTTTGCCAATCATTACCCAGATATTTGCTGTTGTAGTAAAATGCTTATAATCCCTTATTTTTCTAATTAATTCAACAAAGGAACCCATGTCTTGTATGATAAATTGTCATGTCTCAAACACTACTTTGCAGCATCCTTTAAGTCAAATGGGAAGGAGAAGTGAATTAGAGAGAATAATGCTTTAATTCACCATTGTTTCTGTAGGATGAGGAAAAGAAACTCAATATTCCCTTACTAAGATCAGAGTTAGATACTGGGGCTCCAAATTTAATTTAAATCTTAGCAATGGGGAACATCTTAGTAATGTGGAGAGGCAAGGCAAAGTTTGTTAAGGTTTCTGGCAGTTTCTTTTTTTTTCTTTTTTTCTTTTTGGAGGGTGAAGGCAAAGACACTATTTTGAAAATAATTTCCAAGGTCAGTAGTCTTTTAAGAACAATATGTTTTCCCATCCCCTCATATTTAAAATGAACTGGTCAGGCAGAAACAGGTATTTTTCTAGGCAGAATATTAAACTATCTATTCAGGGACAGGAATAGGAATTGCCTGATCTTTCACTCTATGTTTGAGGTTTATTGGCAGGAAGTAAATAACCACTGGGTGCAGTATTCCATTCATTTTATCCATTCAAAAGAGTAAACTATATAGGTTCTTGCAATGCACTGTGCTAGATGTATCAAAATGAAATGCTCCTCATTCACAAGGAATTTACATCATAATAGGACAAGCACACAAGTAAGCAAACTCAAAGGAAAATAAAATAACTGAATGGAGAGAGAGTCGCTGGGGAGAACAGTCCAGGTTTCCTGTGAAATCTGGCACCTGAGCTGAACTTTGAAAGAAGCCAGAGATTCGATGAGGCAAAGTTAAGCAGGGAGAACATTCTGTATCAGTCTCTACTGACTACTCATCAAATAGATACAATCATCAAGTCCAAAGAGATATAGCTGTTCATGTCCAGAAACAGTCCTCTGCGTGTGTGTGTGTGTGTGTGTATTCATTTTAACTATTAATGAAGGGCCACTTGGGGGACTTTAAGCTCTCCAAATGGATTAGTGAAACTGATCAAAAGGACCAATTGAGTTTTTCAAATTTAATTTTACAAGATTGGGAGTAGACTCTGAAAAGGACTTCCTGAATTTACAGATCATCGATTTGTTCATCAGGAACTGAAAATGAGCACTGGTGTTAAGAGGGTTGAAGAGGAATCTTCAACTGGAAGTTTACACTGTGGCAACAGAAGCTAAAATGGCGTTTATTGTACCAACAATTAATGTTAAAATTCTGGAAGCAAAACCCAGTAGTACTTTGTATTCCATGTGTTAA
Source organism: Gracilinanus agilis (assembly GCF_016433145.1). Taxonomy (NCBI): domain Eukaryota; kingdom Metazoa; phylum Chordata; class Mammalia; order Didelphimorphia; family Didelphidae; genus Gracilinanus; species Gracilinanus agilis. The sequence continues at coordinate 635,627,315 of NC_058132.1, forward strand.
ATTGGAAATGAAAGATTGTTTTCATGTTAGTAGCAGATGATTTAGGAGTATTCTACTGTGTTGATTACATCAAGAAGAAAATATTTTTTAAAAAGATCTTTTCACCTTGGATTCTCAAGTTACAAAATTAATAGTGCTGTACATGGGGACAGGGTAGTCATTGATAGAAAGGAGCTTTTTAACAGAGAAACCTTAGACGTAGGTAATAATGGAGGTCATCTTTCTAAAGAGGTTCCATGCATTGCAAGTTCTTATTAGACACTGACTAAAGGACTGGTTTATCTGCATTATCAATTATCATCATTTGTCCTTTAGCAAAGAAAAGAACTCAGAGGTTCCCATAGACTACAGAGAGATTGTGTAAGCACACATGTATATATATATACACACACATACATGTATATTTATCATTGATATCATTCAATCATTCTGGAGAAAATAGAGAGATGGAACATAGATAGCAGTATAGTTTAGAGGACTTAAAACTGATTGTAAAAAATTGGATAAAGGCATAGACTGAATGCTTAGCAGTGTTTTAGTTTACATAAAAGCTGGGACCAAGAGTAATCAGGGTGGATAAGAGAATCAGAACAAAAAGATTTCCAAAAGTTATTAAATATGGACTAAATTTAATAGGATGAATTTAATAGGGATAAATATAAAGTTAGATATGGGCCAGTAGTAAGTTAGTTTATCTTGTTTATCTAGCACACGATCCCTTGCACATAGTAAATGCTTAAAAGTTTATTAAATGGAACTGTATGTAGATGAAACTAGAAGTATACTTAGGTGAATTTCATTGGACACACATTTTCTTTTGTATTTTCTCTCTTTTTCACCTGCATCTCTTTTCTTACAGATGACACCTCCGTCTAAATGTAGCCTTTGCAGTCTCATGATGAGCCTAAATGTCCAAATATTCCTCACACAAACTTAGAGCCACATTAGACCCAGTAAGTCATGCTCTTAATATCCTCTTTCACATAAAAATATAGTAGTCCTGTGTCTAATTCCTTCAGATCAGTGCTGTAGGTGATAACTGGTTAACCATATAAACAGTTTCTTTAAACGTGCAATGGTGGATTGAGAGCAGGACTTTTTAATGAGAAGCCTTTGATAATTTAGGACTCCATATTTCCTTTTTTTTTAACCTTACCTACCACTTTAGAATCAATACTATGTATTGGTTCTAAAGCCAAAGAGTAGAAAGGGCTAGGCAATGGGGGTAAAGTGACTTGCCCAGGATCACAGAGCTAGGAAGTGTCTGAGGCCAGATTTGAACCGAGGACCTCCCATCCTTAGGTCTGCCTCTCAATCCTCTAAGCCACCCAGCTGCCCCCAGGATTCCATATTTCTGATGCAACCCATATCATGAGTTAAATTGAAACTCTAGTTAACAACTCATTTGAGTTGATGTATAAGTTTTTACCTATAGAGGATTAAATGATGAACCAATCCTCTGCAAGGGAGTAAGGGCCCTTTTTGACTTCTTTATCCTGAAACTACCAATGATGCTCAATCTTGGGGGATTTTCCCTTTCACTCGTCCACAGAAGAATTATTTTACTAAGTCAAGTTTATGCAATTGATTTGCTAAATGGTTAAAAGTTTAATAGCTTTTGTGTAATCAGTTGTAGGCATTTTAACTTTTTTTCTTGTCTTTATAAAAGTTCACTATCTTTATTTAGCTTTTGTTCCTGTCTGTAATATTTTTGAATTATGTGAGAAACTCTCATAAAGACCTTTCATTCACATAAATGTTGTCATCTAAGGCTACTCAAAACAATTGTAAGAAGTTCATAGAAACATATGACAACAGTTACATAGCTGTAAGAGAACTTGGAAAGGTTCACATCCAACTCTCTGACCTGGCAATTCAGGTACCGAAGTGAGGTAAACTAAGTCATTGGCCAGAAAACCTATTTTTCTCTGGGGAAAGTAGAAATCAGAAATGAGCTATCTTGTGAAGGTCAGCCAGCTCAGAAACAAAACAAAACAGCCAGGATCCATGAGAAAGTAATTCGGTTTGCTGCCTCACAGTCCAGGACAAGATACATGATGGAAAGTCTCGGACCCCACACTAACCAAAATAGCTTCCAGACGATAAAGTTTGCTTACTTCACCAAGGTTATGTCTCATTTATGAACATTTGCTTTGTATCTGCACCCTATAAAAACTGCATTGTAATTTTAGTTCGGTGCAGCCTTCACTTCCTGGCCAGTTAGGTACAATTGATAAATAAATATTGGTTCCACTAATTTGAACTTCTGGGTATCTGGACTCGCTTTCTGAGGTAAACCATTTCACTACCATCTTTTGATTGGTGAAATCTACCATATATTGTCTAAACCAAACCAACTATGCTACTCTTCAACTATCTACATGTGCCCTCTTCCCTCTTGCTTTCCTCTTCCCTGCTTCATCTTTTATCTATATGACCAGGAACAGTAATCAAATCAAAACTCTTACTGTTAGAAAGAATTAATCATGCAGTCTTCCTATAATGCCACTCACCATCCCTGAAATTTCCCCAACCAAAATATTCCACTCTGGTCACCACTTCCCTAAATAATGTTATCTTCTCATTTATATAGGCTCTGTATAGGCAGGCTCCATCTTGCTTCTTACATTCTGAATTCCCTAGAGAGAGCTAGGTGGCACAAAGGATAGAATGTTGAGTTTAGAGCCAGGAAGACCTTCCTGGAAATCCAGCCTCAGGCCCTTACTAGCTAAATGATAGGAGAAAAGTCACTTAACCTGTGTTTGTCTCAATTTCATCAACTGTAACTTATAGATAATAGTGGCATTTTTGTCCCCAGGTTGTTTTGAGGATTAAATATAACATTGTTAAAGTGCCTGGACAATGATAGACTCAAAGAATACTGGTTCCCTTTCTTCTTGCCTTCCTGCCTGCCTCCTCCCACCCTCTGTCCTCCCATCCTTCCTTCCTCTGTTCCTTCTTTTCTTTTTTCTTCCTTCATTCCTTCTTTTTCCCTATCAAACTGCCTCCATTCCTTTTGACTCTCCTCCCACTCTTTTCTTCCCTTCCTCCTTCATTCTTTCTTTCTTTACTCATTTTTCTTCCTTTTTCCTTCCCGTTTCCCTGCACTCCCTCTTTCCTTCCTCACTCTTTCCTTCTTTCCTTCCTCCCTTTCTCTTTCCATTCATTCCTTCACAATGCTTAACACAGGCCCTGGAACACAGTAAATTCTTAATGATTAATGGCTAGCAAAACATACCAAGATGCCTCTTTGGTTTAATGATATCCTTTCACCCCAAAAGTGACTAAGTAGCCAACAACATTGTTTCTTTGGGAATCTTTTCAGTTACTTCCGGACTAGAAAACACATAGTGATGAGAAGACAACATAGTGCAGTAAGAATACTACTAAGCTTGGCATCAGTGACCTTGAATCAAATCCTGGCTTTATTTACTATTTATGTGGCATTTTACCAGTAACAACTTTCTTATCATTAAAAATAAATAATATAGATGATTTCTAAAATATTCCAGATCTAAATCTTATGTGAACCTGAAAGATAAGATTGAATATATAACCAGCTAGGTATACATCATCGAAAAACTAAATCCTTTGGAAAAGCCCTCTAATGTCATAATTTTAAAGAAACATAGAGCTCCTTAATAAGCATTATCATTCGTGAAGAAATCAAAGAGAACAAAAGTGCCACTCAAATAAACAGATTTACTTCAAGCTTTTATCCCAAACCCATTATTGAGGAGATAAATCATTGTCCAAAGGAAATCTGCTGTTATCATTGACACCAGTTACAATTGCTGAAAAACTGCTACCAGCAAATAGAAAGGAACGGAAGCCCTAGGAGTGACTCTTCTAAGACCTCAGAGCTAGATTGCAGCCCAGTGGTCATACCCACTTTCTGAAGAGACAAGCTCTGTGGAGAAGGGGCTAGTTGATCCCAGGAAGGAAGGGAGGGGGGGAGGGAGGAAGAAAGGAAGGAAGGAAAGGGGAGAGGAAGGAGGAAAGGAGGAAGGAAAGGGGAAAGGAAAGGGGAAAGGAAAGGAGGAAGGAAGAAAGGAAAGGAAGAAGGAAGAAAAGAAGGAAAGGTAGAAGAAAACAAGCTTTTTTAAAATGACCCCTAAGGGAGCAAGCACTCTGATTGAGCCTGAGAACAAAAATACTGAGAGTGAAAAAAAAAACTCTGCTTCCTTTGAATTGATGTTCTTTTGGAAGAACAAAACAAGTATCTATATTAATGCATGTACAAAGCAGGGAGGGAAGAAATAATAAAAAAGAAAGGAAAGAATATAGGAAAGTTTTACTAAATAAAGAAAAAATAGTTTTTAACTATTTAAGAACCAACCATTTACAACCTCCTTAAAATGTGTAAATTGTACATTTGTAGTATAAACATAGTATAATCAGTCATTCACTGTGCTAACTCTTAGGAATACAAAAAAAGACAAAAGGACAATTCCTATCCTCAAAAAGCTCATAGTCTAAAAATGGAGTCAGCAAGCAAAGAATTATGTACAAATAAGCTCTGTATAGTATTATGGAATTATAGTATTATAGAAGAAAGGCATTAGCATTAAGGGAGACATAGAAAAGCTTCCTGTAAAAGATTTGTCTAAGACTTGAAGGAAGCCAGGAGGCATAGAAGAGCATTCCATGCATGGACTATTGCCAGTGTAAGTTCCCAGGGTCAAGAGACAGGATATTGTATTTGAGGGACAGCAAGGAGGCCAGTGTCACTGGACTGAGATATATTTGGGGAAAGATTAAAGTGTATAAAACCTAGAAAATTAGTGGGTACTGATTAAGTAGGTCTCAGGCTAAAACTTTTTTTGTTTGTTAAATTCAAATCATTCCAGTCTATTCAATAGAGTTAGAGCAGGACTAGTCAGAGTTTCTTAGAATCATAATTATACATTTATACCTGGAACAGGACTTAGAGGCCAGAGGTTCAGTTTATAGATGAGGAAACTGAGGTTTAGTTAAGGAAATTTCCCAAGTTTACACAAGCAGTAAGTAGCAGAGTTATGTTCTAGACCAGGGGTCGGCAACGTATGGCTCTCGAGCCATATCTGACTCTTGAGGGCCAGATATGGCTCTTTCTGCAGGAGCCATAAAGTCAATTTTTTTTCAGGCCCTGTTACAAGAGCTGCACTGTGAGCACTGTACGGTTCTAACGGAACTACATTTTAAAAAAATGTGGCATTTATGGCTCTCACGGCCAAAAAGTTTGCCAACCCCTGTTCTAGACACTGTATGTACTTAAAGATGATAAACGATAAAGCTGCATTTCTCACGTTATACTTTAATGAAGACTATTCATTGATTGTGATGGATCTTTTCCCTACTTATTTGAATTTAGTGGAATTTTTATTATTATAAAAATTAGAGTATTTTGGCACTTGAGAGAACCTTGGAAAACTTGGGAGAACCTATTCATTTGACCATGGAGAAATTTGTAGCAGCTCATAGAGATACAGATTTACTCAAGGTTGCACAGAGAGTTTATGCAGGAAGCAGGACTAGAGTCAAATTTTCTGACTCCCAAGAGAGCCCTCTTGCATCACTGTCTCTCGGTAGGGAGGAAGGTAAGTTATCCTTTTGCTGTTGCTGTCATATTTCTTCCTTTACCTCAGAATTCACATCAGGGTTTATATGAGGTATAAGTAAGATCAAGTACTACTTGTTTGAAAAGTACTGATGAGACCATTATTATTTTCCTACTAGTTGAGGAATGGACTGAGGAAAGAAAGACACAAGAAATACATCACCTAACGGTGACATGGTGCCAAAAATCCAGCTATTTCCTAAATACTGAAATACCAAAAACTCATGATACATATGTCCTCTCATCTGAAACTTGGATTTGTGACAGATTAGCAAACCGAGGTAGTAGTTTGCTTTTTTCATAGCTAATAATCTCTCTGAGGTGGGATTCCAGTCCCCGGCTTCTTGATCCCGAGTCCAGAGTCCTTTGTCCAATTCAGAATGGGGTACATCCCAGCAATGATCCAAATGAAAACGGAAGAGCTCTCACGAGGCGTGGAGTCCTTAAGAGACCGCCAGAGTCCATCGCTTCTCAGGTGTGTACTTATTGAAAAGGCACGCTTCAGATATTCTAGCCAATGCCTCTGAAGTACAAACTCATAAAACCCGACTTGGTAAGATTGCATCGAAGATGAACATGTAGTCCCTAAAACCATTGTACAGAAAACAGCGCCTACTGTGTAATTTACTGCTCAAAAGCTGGATACTCTGGAAGTCTACACAACAGAATAACTTTCCAAAATCACGACTGTTGTCATGTTTTTATCGACTGCCTGTAATTGCTATGGAAATGCAGAGCGCTGCTTTTGCACCCCCCCTTTTTTTTTAAATAGCAACATGATCAGCCTTTCTATCTTCCCCAAGTTTTCTGCAAACGACGCCAGCCACAGCCTCCTATGAGCCCCTTAGACATTAGCGTAGCAGCCATTATCTGTCACCCTCCCGGACCAAAATAACAAATAATATGCCTGGAGGTGCTGCAGTTTGTGACTGCTAGTTTCCCTGCATGGCATATGCCGAGATGGTCTCAGATGAGAGGTGATTGCACAGAACTGTGATGGGGAGATGACTTAGCAGAACCCGTGATGATGTCCTAATGGCCTCCTGCTGAGGGGAACAGGAGTAATTGTTTGTCAAGGGAGGGAACACATCTGTAAGAAGGCATCCTCTGCAAACCAAGCAGCCATGTGGAAAGGCAAGAGAAGAGAAGAGGGACTCAGCCAGTGCGGAAGGAGACTACCGGAGAGGGAGGAAAGCTGTGGCGGTGGCTGCTAAAACAATAGCTGCCTGGGCAAAAGAGGAAACCGCGAGTGATGGCTTTGGAGAGATTTCAGTTGTGCTTTTCAGAAAACGCAAACAGTTGCTTCTGAAATGAACTGCCTGCCTGTAAGGTTACTCATTTCAGCCCTCAACCTTGAATCCTAATGAAGAGGCGAAATGCTCCGACGCCGCTGAGGAAGGAATTAGGGTTTTGAACAGAGAAAATGCAAAGCCAGTGTACATTCCCCCTGCATGTTTTCAAAGCCTAGACATCCCTTTCAACATTTTCCTTTTCAACATTATATTTTAGACCCACCAACTTCCTTTGTTCATTGTTCTCCATAATGATCTAAAACAAACCACCATTTTTTTTAAACCGTCCTTTTAAAAAATCAAGGCAAAGCTATTGAATTTACATGCATTAGAAACATCAATGTCACCCAGTACAATTGAAGGATACTCATAGCCCTATTTGCTGGCGCGCTGAGCATCTTCCATTTGATCAGAAATAAGCTGGGGCAAATGAGCTAATTAATGCTGCAAAATGCTAATTCCCTCAACCTTTTATCCTGTGTCTAAATTATGATTTTATCTAATTTCTGAGGAGCTGAGTTGCTCGTGCCAACAGAGTTTGTCATTATTAAAATATAAATCAATGCATTAAAACATGTTGGCCTATGGGAAAGAGTGTAAAAAATTTAATGCCCTCCACCAACAGCTGTGCTCCTGACCCAGCAGTTTTTTTGTTGTGTTTTCCTGACAGGCTACCAGATTGTATCTATTTTAGGGCTTGCCGCACATCTGAAGAGAACGCAAACAACAGGGATGTGGCTTGCAGAGGGAGAGATCTTAAAGTGAGAAAGCGATGCTCAAGATGAAGGGAATGATCCAAATTTTGCATAGGTACACTGGGACTAAATGACCTCAAAAGTACCTCAAAAATTTCATGAACTCAGTAGATAACAAACATCAGACTGAAAGAGATTTGTGCTTTGAGATCATGTTTCACAGAACTTCTATTCAGTAGGAGACCCCCCTCTCCACCTCTCCAGAAAAATGTACCATCTACACCTGCAGGTCTATCAGGAATTAGTGCCAACACACCCTAAGGTTCTTCTCTTCCAGATTACTTTCCATTTACTCTTAATTTATCTTGTGGGTACTACAATTTTTATATGCTGTTTCCTGGTTCAGATGTATGCTTTTTGAGGGCAGGGATGGGTATTTTTTTTTCTTTTTATCTTTCCAATATCTCCAGGGCATATTATCTAGCACATTCAAGTTAACTAACTTAACTAAGTTACTTCTTAAGTAGTAACTTAACAAAAGCATGTTGACCATCTGAGTCTTGGATTCCAACAAACATGGTTGGGGAACTAAATCCAAGATGTCAGAATCATCCAGCCTGGAGTCATGGAAACACTGGACCCTGATAGCTTAGTACATCATTTGAGAATATCAGAATTTCAGGAACTCCTGGGCTATCAGCAATTATACTGCAATATCTCTAAAATAGTTGAGTCAAGCTATTTTATTCATTTCAATTTTTTTAAACCCTTAACTTCTGGGTATTGGCTCCTTGGTGGAAGAGTGGTTAGGTGGGCAATGGGGGTCAAGTGACTTGCCCAGGGTCACACAGCTGGGAAGCATCTGAGGCTGGATTTGAACCCAGGACCACCGATCTCTAGGCCTGACTCTCAATCCACTGAGCTATCCAGCTGCCCCCCCCATTCATTTCAATTTGCTAATCAAATTAGGACCAGTTGAAAAGCCAATGAGGAAAGGTTGAGGAATTTGTCCAAGGTCATACAGCTAGAGCATGACAGAGCTCTGGTTCAAATGCAAGTCCAGACCAGGAGTACCGATTCCTGGTCTAGCCCACATCTCTTTCAAAGACACCACACTGCTTCTGCTTACCCAACACAGCTCTGTTAGCAAATGAGTTCGTGCCTGAAGGAAATATTGTGTATGGAGATGAACATAGGATGTGGAGTCAGAATGACTACAACGGGTTCAATTCTTGGCTCAACTAGGGTCCTGCATTAGTGTCTTTGTCCCGGCCATTTGACTTTGCTGAGCTGGTTCTCAGCTTCCTCCTCTTTAAAATGAAGTGAGAGCTGGTCAGTCATAGTAGAGGTCACTTTCCATCCTAAATCTCATAACTTCAGTATGTATATTGGGAAGTAAAGTGTGTATCATGGAGCAGGCAAGAGACCTACTTCTCTGGTAACTAAGAAAAGTCAACACGAGTCATTAAACTGACTTCAGGGGGCAGCTGGGTGGCTCAACAGATTGAAAGCCAGGACTAGAGACGGGAGGTCCTGGGTTCAAATCTGACCTCAAACACTTCCTAGTTGTGTGACCCTGGGCAAGTCACTTAACCCCCATTACCCAGCCCTTACTGCTCTTCTGTCTTAGAACCAATACACAGAATTTATTCTAAGATGGAAGGTAAGGGTTTAAATAAACAAACAAACAAATAAATTAACAGATAACTAAATAAATAAATGAACTGATTTCAGCTTGTAAGACAATTTTTTTTTGCCTGTTTTTTGGTCATCTTCATGATACAATTTTCAGGATGGACTTAAGTCCTGTTCAATTTTAATTGAACACTACCATATGTATAGAAAATCCAAGGTTCACACACTCACGAAAAACCTTATGTTCCATCTTAGAATCAATACTTTATATTAGTTCCAAAGCAGAAGAATGGTTAAAGCTAGACAATGGGGGTTAAGTGACTTGCTCAGGGTCACACATCTAGGAAGTGTCTAAGCTTGGATTTGTCACCTAGTTGCCCCCTCTAAGTTCATTTTTAAAAGAAGTTTGATGTAAGGTCTACCTCACAAGTCTAATGTGAGGATAGTTTGTACTATAACTCCAGGTACTTACGCTTGCCATCCCAGGGTCATCCTCCTCATTCACGCTCATCCCATGTAGCCAATCTAAAGTCAAGCCCTGCATCTCACAATCTATGGAAAGAGTTTACTGGAATTGTCATCCAACTGGTCTCCTTGCCATAAGTCTGTTTCCATTCCAATCTATCTTCCATGTAGTCATCAAAAAAGTACATGTCTGGAGACAGCTGGGTGGTTCAATAGACTGAGAGTCAGACCTAGAGATGGGAGATCCTGGGTTCAAACTGGCCTCAGACACTTCCTAGCTGTGTGACCCTGGGCAAGTCACTTAACCCCCATTGCCTAGCCCTTACCACTCATCTGCCTTAGAACCAATACACAATATTGATTCTAAGATGTAAGGTGTTAAAAAAAAAGTACGCATCTGAACACACTAACAATGTTTACAAAAAACTCCAATGATTCTAGAAAACCTACAGGATCAAATATAAAATCCTTCGCTTAACTTTTATAGCATTTCCCACTTGTTATGCCTTTTTTTTGCTTTACTTTTCTCCATATATCTGATAAAACAGAAACTAGATGTCTTACTATTCCTCAGATATAACACTCCATTTCCTGACTGTGTCTTTTCACTAACTGTACCCCATGCCTTGAATATTCTCCCTCTTCTTCATCTTTGCCTCGTAGCTCCCTTAGATTCCTTCCAGACTGAGCTCAACTCAAAGAACTCTTCAACTATGCATACCCTGGCCCAGTCAATATCATTCCTGGGTCTAGATCACAGAGATATTTAAAAAGGGAAAAGGACCTATTTCTACAAAAATATCAATTACAGTTTTTTTTTTGGTGAAAGCAAAGAATTCGATATAAAGGGGTTGTCCATCAATGTGGGAATGACTGAAAAAAGTGTGGAATGTGATAGTTATGGGGTACTATTGTGCTATAAGAAATGACAAGCAGAATAATTTCAGAAAAAAAACCTGGAAAAACTTGCATGAATGGAGTGAGCAGAAGTGACCAGTAGGACATTGTATCCAGTGACTGCAAAATTACTTGATGAACAACTATGAATGACTTACTTATTCTGAGCAAGTCAGTGATGCAAGACAATCCCAGAGACTCATGACAAAAAATATCTTTTGACCTTCAAGAAAAAGTTGATGGAGTCTGAATACACACCGTAACTGAGTATATTTCATTTTCTTCTCTTTTATTTTTTGAAATCTCTTCCACAAAATGACTATTATAGAAAATATTTTAAATAATTACATATATAAAATTTAAATCAGAATGCTTACTGTCTTAGAATGAAGAAGAAGGGAAGGATTTAGAACTCAAAACTTAAAAAAAATTAGTTAGGAAAATTGTTTTTACTTGTAAAAGGGTAGAAAAAAATTCTTAAAAAAAAAGACTGACCTCAAACTCTACCTTCTGCAGAAAATCTTTTCCTGGTCCTCTCTCCCTAACCTCCCTCCAGTTCCTTCTGTCTTCCCTTTCAGATCATCTTTAATATTCTCTTTAAATACCTTAATTTTCAATTCAATAAACATTTAGTAAGCACCTATTATGTTAGGCACTTTGTTAAGTGCTACAGATACAAAAAGAGGGAAAAGACAGTTCTTGCCGTCAAGGAACTTACACCTGAGTGGATTATATTCACAAATATTTTTACGCCATCTCCCTTTGTTCAAATGTATGATCTTTAAGGGGAAGGAGCCCTTTGCCTTTCTCATTATCCCCAGAGTAGATTTCCCGGAACATAGTGGGCCCTTAACAAATGCTTGTTGATTTTTTGGTTGACTAGATTTTAACAAACATGGTAAAAGACTTAGAGCTAAACTATCAGACTCGTCCAGCTACGTGTCATAGAAATACGAAGTCCTTGCAGCTTGGGGCATCACCAAAGACACTCAGAATTTCATTAACTCCTTGGCTGTGAGCTATGATACTGCTACATCTCTCTATAGTCAAATCGAGCTATTCATTTCAATATGATGATTCCATTAGGACCAAATGAAAAGCCAAACTGGAAAAGAAATACAGCCCTTCTGCAGACACTGTTTCATAGAGTATTTGGGACTAGCATTTGCCTATTGTACTACAACAGGCAGCATCCATGTTTAGACTTTGCCAAAGTGAATTGGACAGTCGATTAGACCCTCTAAATGCCAAAGGTTGTACAAAAAATAGACACCATGCAAAGAGATGAAAACCACGTCTGTCCACCAAAGATTTTACTTTATTCATCCCTACAGCAAGAATGTGTGGCCATAGTACCGTCTCGATGGGAGGAAAAAAGATGGTTGATTCTGGTTTTTCACTCATTTTTATCTAGCTTTCCCTGAGGAGTCAATCTCCTGGGCTTAGTTCCACCAACCTTTGAAAACAAAAGGCATTCATAAAAATTATTTGGTCATCCTTGCAACTTTCTACTTTAGGGGACTCTACTTGGAATTCCTTACTCCCTGGAGGAGCAGGCAATCCTGGAACCTCCAAGCATTTCAACTGATTGAAGAGCATTATTTCCATGCTCAATCTTCTTTTCCCGACATCCCATAATACTCCATTTGAGATATGACTTGAAATTTTCAGGCATCTCAATTAATCAAGGGGTCGAAAAGGGGCTGCTCAAACTCATGGTAAACTTTACATGCCAAAATACACATCTGGAGCTTATAACTTAGATAGCCTTATAAAAACTCATTGTCTGATACTCCCATAAAACCTCTGTCTGACGACTTTTACAAAATTCAGGAGATCAATGAAATCAGTTAAAAAGCATTTAGGAAGCACCCACTATTTGCCAAGGGATTGTGAAACAAGCAAAAATTCAAAACTTCCTTACCACAAAAATTTTACATCCTGCCAGGAGAAATAGAATGTACACACATAAGAGGTCAAATGGAAATCGATGGAGGTGCAATTTCAATCCTCTTCTTTGACTCTAACATATATAAAATTTGTATACAAAATACAAGGTAAATTTGAAGCAATTCAGAGAGGGAATGGCATTAGAAAATGGGAAAAAGGTGTGATCAGAAAAGACCTCATATTAGAAATGATGATTAAGTAGAATTTTGAAAATCATTCAGGTATTTTAAAAGGTCAATGTGAAGTGAGAGGGTATGTTAGGCTTGGAGGACAGTTGGGGTAAAGACAGAGAAAGTAGATGGTACATCATATCTGAGGAACAAGAAGACAATTTTTTCTAGATTGTAGCATTGTGAGAGGGTTGACATTTAATAAGCCTGGAGAGGGAGCTCAGAAAGTGAAGGGGATTTAAATATTAATCAGAGTCATTTGTATTAAGACAACATGACCTAGTGGTAAGAATACAGGTTTGGGGGTCTAATGAGTTTGGATCATATCCTACTTTTGTCAGCTACTTGCTACATAATCTTTTTTTTAAAAACCCTTACTGTGTATTAGCTCCAAGACAGAAGAGTGGTAAGGGATAGGCAATGGGAGTCAAGTGACTTGCCCAGGGTCACACAGCTGAGAAGTGTCTGAGGCCAGACTTGAACCTAGGATCTCCCATCTCTAGGTCTGGCTCTCAAGCCACTGAGCTACCCAGCTGCCCCCAGCTACATAATCTTAGGTAAATATAGGTCTTGGTTTCACCATCTATAAATGGATGGGTGGATTTAGACCAATTTTTATGAATTTCTAAATATGTTTAGATTACTGGATTTCAATAATTGCTTGATTTTGTAATTTACTATTGTATTTTTCATATTCAAAGATATTCTGATAAGATGACCACTAGGCTTCAGTAGAGTCCATGAAATAAGCCAATAAAAAGTTTAGGAGCTCTAGACTAGATGGAAGTTCTAAATTCAAGAGTTTAGAGGGAACAGAAAGTCACTGGAGTTTACCAAGCAGGATAGTGACATGATCAGAATCATACTTTTGAAATATTACTTCGGTAACTATGTTGGAAATAGATTAGTGAAGAGAAAAAGACTTGAGATGCGAAGGCATTTGGCAACTACAGATAAGAAGTGACAGTTGCCGTGAATGGGGGTGATTAATATATGAAGGGAAAACAGAGGACAAGAGCGAGAAATGTTATAAATTTAGACTTTCAAGTCTTGGTAACTAAATTGATACTTGGAATGAGTGTGAGTGAGGAGTTGAGGATAATTGTGAGGTTGTGAACTTGGAGGACAGGAAAGATAAGAGCATCTCTGGAAGAAAGAGCAATGTAAGAAATGATCATGGGTTTGAAAAAAAAGATAATGAGTTATTTTTTGAATATGTTGAGTTTGAGATGCCTATTGGATATCCACTTGTAAAGTTCAACATACACTTGGTGATGTGGATTTAGAGCATAAGAGACAGACAGTATGGATATATAGATATGGAAATCATTTTCCAGTGAGAAAATAATTGAATTGTTGAGTGTAAATAACATCATCAAATGAGAGGATATAATGAGAGAAGAGGAGATAGGACAATACTTCAGGGTACATGTACTATTCCTGAATGGGATATGGATAGTGGCAATTCAACAAAGGAAACTGAGAAAGCAAAATCAAATATGCTGGACATGAACCCAAGGAGAACAGTGTCACAAAATAAGCAAATAAAACAGTTTGCAAATATTTAATGTATATGTGTAAAGTTTTAGCTATATGCATATTATATACATGTTTTACATACATGTTTTATATAACATTCAATAATGAAATGAAAATATCATCCTACCCAGATATTTTTATTTGAGATTTCCTAATAGAGGGAGTTTTGCTTTTGTGATTACATCACACTTAGAGATAGATAGATAGATAAATAGACAGACAGACAGACAGACAGACAGATAGATAGATAAATAGATAGACAGATAGACAGATGGATGGATGGATAGATAGATAGAAAGATAGATAGATAGATAGATAGATAGATAGATAGATAGATAGATAAATAGATAGATAGATGATAGATAAAATTATTAAACACTTGCCCTAGGCCAGGCATAGGACTTCAAGTTTTAATGAGATAAGACAATACAAAGAGAGGAAGAGGAAAATGAAAGTAAGAATGCTGAAAAGTAGAAAAATCTGGCTAGTGAATAAAGCTGGAAAAGAAAGGAGCATGGCCTGAGCCCCTCATCAAATGATAAGTCAGGATAATAATTCACAATTCAGGAGAATGGACCACTGGATGGAGGCATCTCCAGGGCGGGAAGGCGATATAGCTGATCATCATGCACACTTGACTCTATACAGTCATTCGTTCAGGCTGCAGTTTTATACAAACCCATTACCTGTAACCAGCATATGTGCTCTTAACCATCAGCAGTAATCCAATTTACATAGTCCCTGGAGAAAAAGACAAGTCCAGATTGATAACAATAGTAGACATATTTATAAAATATATGGGGCTTTAGAATTTATAAAGCATGCCACCTAATTATATCATCCAAGCCTTACAAGAACTTTATGGAGTAGTTTTAGATGATCTCCATTTTATAGATGAGGATATTGAATCTGAAGAGGATAAAGCGATTTTCTCTTGATCACAAAGCTAATGTGAGTTAAAAGTGGGATTTGAATCCAGATCTACTGACTACAATATTAATTTCGTCACAAGTCATGAATTTTATATGAAAATATACCTAAATTATACAGCTATTACACATCTGACAAAAGGAATGATGGCCTTCAAGAATGCCAATCTCAAATAATCAGAAATGACAACATACATATGTGTGAAGGAAATTTACTTTTCTGGGGTCACACACTTGATTTCAACTCCTGCCAAACATTGGACCTGCAAGCCAGAATGGGGTAGGAGAAATCATTGGGCAAACTGGATCACTTGAGTCTACATCAGTTTGCTGAGTTTACATCACCTACATCACCGTGCATCGGTCATGGGTTAGCAATCTATGCACTAGATCTGGATGTGATTCTGAAATCGATCCAGGTGTAAAGGGAAGAAATAAAAAAGGTGATCCAGGAATTGCCCATTCCTTAACTCAGATGACTGGGCTGGGGGATCTGCTGTACTAGCCAGGCTGAGACTACCTCATGTGGTATTTTAGATTAGGCTATTTTACTTTTATCCTTTTACCCAATTCTGATCTTTTACTTATCTAAGTAATTCTGAAAAGCTTTATAAAANGTGGCATTCTATTATATGTGAAATAAAGTTGAAATTCCTTTCTATGGCATTCAAGGCCTTCTGAAATCTGATTCCAACTTAATTCTCCAGTCTTATCTTGCACTATTTGTTCCTGTTTGTTAGTGATTATGTGACTATAAGCAAGTCACTTAACTCCGAGTTTTAATTTCCTGATCTGTAAGAATGGGAGAATTGAACTGCTGGGATAGCTTCCATCTCTAAAACTACAACTAGTAATATAACATAGCACAGCATAGCATACCATAACACACCATAACATATAACATAACATAACATAACATAACATAACATAACATAACATAACATAACATAACATAATATAATATAATATAATATAATATAATATAATATAATATAATATAATATAATATAATATAATATAGGACAGGACAGGACAGGACAGGACAGGACAGGACAGGACAGGACAGGATAGGATAGGATAGGATAGGATAGGATAGGATAGGATAGGATAGGATAATATAATAATGATTTTAGAAGTAGAGCTCCTGGCTCAGAATAGACATTTAATAAATGTTTTTGACTGAATTACTAACAGGGTTGTTGTGAACATCAAATGAGAATCACATGCAAAGCAGCTAGGTGATTTAGTGGATAGAATGCTAAAATGAATTCCTAAAAGACTAATTCAAAACTAAGATATTTACTCTGTGACCCTGAGCAAGTCACTCAATCTCTTACCTGACTCAGTTTCCTTCTCTGAAAAATGAGGATAATAATAACACCTATCTCCAAAATGTTTTGTGAGGATAAAATAAAATTAAATATTTGTAAAGCACATTACAACCATAAAGAGATATATAAATATTGGCTATTAAAAATGAGATACATCAGAAAGCATATGTAAGCCTAAAAATGGTATATAAGGGTCTTGAGCTATTTTTGTCATCATTTTTGCTTCAAGAGGATACTGTGAATCTATTCTTTACTCATTCAAAAGGCATCAGAATTATAGACTTTCACAAGTAGAAGGGACCAAAGACAACCTAGTTTAAGCCATACCTGAAAATAATTTCTTCTTGAAAATCCCTAACAAGTGGTTCTCCACATCTTGCTAACAAAAGCCCTCAGTAATACTGTATAATATAATAATATTGGTGAACCTACTCCAATATATGACAGCCCACTCTCCTCTTGGATAGCTCTTATTAATAATAGAAAGTCATTTCTTGCTTCTAGCTAAAACGTGTCTCATATAGCCTCCTTTGCCCTCATTTCCTAGTTCTGTCTTCTAGGGCCATGAAGAACAATTCTACTTCATTTTCCATAGTACAGCTTTTCAAATATTTACAACGGTTCTCATTTTCTTCTTGAGTCCTCTCTTTTTTTGGATAAACATTCCTCTTTCTCCTATAACACAACTTTAAAGACTCATCGGTTGTGCCTCAATGCATATGTCCTCATATCTGTATCTTAGTCACTTTTAAGAACCACCTCATCCATGAAGTCTTCTCAGACTTTTCTAACATTATTCTATCTTCTAAGCTCACATTACATTTATTATCAATACCCGCAGTTCTCAAAATGTGATCTAGGGATCTTAGGAATTCCTGAGACCTTTTCAGGGGGTCCTTTAGAGCAAAACATTTTTATAATAATACTAATGTAATTAGCATTTAATTTCTAATATACTAAATTTCAAAAAATATTACCTACATAAACAAAATCTAGTTGGCATAGTCTTCAGTAATTTTTAAGAGTGCACAGAGGTCCTGAGAACAAAAACTTGAGAATTTCTTGTCTACATTTTTAAATGTTATTTGTGTAGGTCTCCCAAACAATTATAAATTCCTTGAAAACAAAGACTCTGCTATGCTTATTTTGGATATCTCCAGTGCCGTGCAATAGATGTGATTAATACTTAATGAACAAAAGGTCACATATTCATCCTCCCCAGGCCATTATCACTGATTTCTTGCTTACCTAATATTTGTAAGTTTTAAGCATTACAAAATCAATTATGATATGGAGAATATAAACACACAGAAACCTAGTCACAAATATTTGTTTTTCTGAAAGAATGACTTTTTGAAAGACAATCATTTTTGCCAGCTTCACTAAAATTCTTCTCATAGAATAGAATGAAACATGAATCAGAAAAGACCAAATGTTATAAAAATAATCATGAGAATTCATAAAACTATTAAATATAAATTTAGGCATATGAAAATAAATGTTTATATTGCTTCAAGGTTTTGGAGTGCTTTTCTCATGATAACCCCAAAGAGTAGCAGTATAATTTATTTTATTTTAACATTTATTAAGTGCCTACTTGGTCCAAGTATTTTTATCCTTTTAACTAGAGTGATAACTAGCCTGAAGTGACTGGGAATTTGCTCCACAGTGCTTACATTGGGTGCCCTATTTCTTCCACAAGAGAGAGGATTTCCTCACTATAACCACTGCTTTCCCCCATACTTTGTTTCATTTTGCCATGATGTGTGCTGGCCCACAGGTTACACTATCCAGTCCTGTGACATCTCTCTCTCTCTGTCTCTCTGTCTGTCTCTGTCTCTGTCTCTGTCTCTGTCTCTGTCTCTGTCTGTCTGTCTCTCTGTCTCTGT
The DNA here is from genome assembly GCF_016433145.1 of Gracilinanus agilis. Classification (NCBI taxonomy): domain Eukaryota; kingdom Metazoa; phylum Chordata; class Mammalia; order Didelphimorphia; family Didelphidae; genus Gracilinanus; species Gracilinanus agilis. The sequence continues at coordinate 635,645,706 of NC_058132.1, forward strand.
CTCTGTCTGTCTGTCTGTCTCTCTCTCTCTCTCTCTCTCTCTCTCTCTCTCTCTCTCTCTCTCTCTCTCTGTCTGTCTCTCTGTCTCTCTGTCTCTCTCTTTGTCTCTCTCTCTCTCGTTCACATTGTTTTCTCTCTTCCCTGCCCAACACTCATGGGGATGCTGACTGAGATCTCTGGGGAATGGAATTCCTCCTTAGCTAAGATAATTAGACTATGAATTCCTTAGAAAAGAGCTTTTTGGTGCCCTTTTTTGTTCCTCACCTTTACATTGCAGACATGATAAATATTTAAATTGATTGGCATCTATACACTGCTCTATATGACTTAAAACAGGTGACTGGATTTCTTATTATAGCCCTATTTCTAATTGGATTTCCTCTTTCTTACTGACCCTTTGCAGTTTGGTTATATAATCCATCCTGACGCCTATTAATCCAGGTCCCCCCAAAGAATGCAGCTGAAAGCTCAAGACACAATGTATCCTACCTTCTGTTACTTAGGTCCTACCAAGGACTCTGCTCCCTAGTTCTGCCTTTTCACATAGCCAAACATCCCCCTTATCCTCAATAGAATTCCTAGTCCTTATCATTTTCAGTTTCCTCATCTATAAAACAAGGAATCTGGATTGAATGATCTCTAAAGTCTCTTCTAGAATGAATCAATTGAGTTATGTGATCATAGATTATGGAAAGAAAAAAAAAGGCCAATAATGATGTTTTAATAAGAGAGAGGTAGAAGAAAGAGAAAATTAATACATGGGAGTGCTTTAAAATGTGGTAGAGTTACTTGAAACTTTAAAGGAAGATTGGACCAAGAGACATTTAAAATAAGTATTTCAGTCTTCCTATGGGTATTCAAATTTATATAGCACTTTAAATTTTACAGAGGGCATTCTTCCCACCATCCCGTGAGGTTGGCTACAAGATCCAACCTAAAGCTACAAAAGTCAAAGGGACTTGTTTATGGTCACACAGCTAGGAAGTGTCAGAGAGGGTTTGAACTCTTGTCCCATCATTATGAGTCCATCACTTTGTTCACTACATGTCACCACTTGGGTCATACTTTCAATAACTGAATGACAGTGGGATGGAACACATATATACACACATCTAGATATACATATGTCACACATATTTTGTAATTTACTCCATTCATTCATATTGTATACATAATCTGGTTAATCATATGAAATTTTATTTTAACCTAAATTACTAAAGTAGTTTTAAAATTAATTAAATTTTCATTTATTTTTAAAATTCCTTAAATAGCACAGTTTCTTTTTTGTTCCAATTTATGTTTATTTTTATATATGACATAATATAATGTGTAACGTAATAATATAATATATATGATTTGTTATAAACATGCAATAAATGATAATAAATAGGCTTATTGAAGAGATACAGAATTTCACATTTGTTCTGTCTCCAAATCTGTCTTGTTCTTTTTTTTTCTTTCCCTCTCCTCCCTTTCCCAAGAAATTAGGTGATATAATACAAATTTCCTTGTTCATGATGATATAAACATATTGCTTACACGAGAAAAATTAATAGAAAAATGAAATGAAGAATGGTATGATTCTCTCTGTATTCAGACTCTGTTCCTTCTATGATCATGGATATCCTTTTTCTTCATGGGTCTCTCAGAATTGTCCTGGATCCTTGCCTTGATAATAATAGTTGTCATTCACAAAATCATATGCTATTGTTGCTACCACATACAGTATACTCCTGGTTATGCTCATTTCATTTTGAATCACTTCATATAAGTCTTTCCAGTTTTGGGGGTGATCAGATTGCTACACATTTCTGATGACACAGTAGTATTCCATTACAATTATATACCACAACTTGTTAGTCATTCCCCAATTGATGGGCATCCCTTCAGTTTCCAGATCCTTGGCACCATAAAAAGAGCTGCTATAATTTTTTTAGAAATATAGTTTCTTTTCCTTTTTCCTTGATCACTTTAGGAAATAAACCCAATAGTTGTAGTATAGCAAAATTTCTTGACATTTATATCAACTTTTCTGTTGCTTATGAATATGCTATGACCAAAATTTGAGTTATAGAAATACAGTCATACTTTTTTATGTCCATTTTAAATCCCAAATGAAATTATAGGAGGTTATTATAGGTTTCCAACCTAAAAGCTTCCTTATACCATTATCCCAGATACTGACTTTGTCTTCCATAGGAAGAATACAGCCAGCGTGCTTTCACATAGCAGCCCATTCTACTTTTCCTTGCTTCATTTCTCATGAGTGGAGATAGGACATTCGTTATCTTGTAACTCAAGACATGTTCAATAATGAGGGTGAGGTAGGGGAATACACCCAGGTAGGGAGGTAAGCTGTGCTGCCTAGAATGCTCAAGGATTTCCTTTTGCCATTGCTAGCAGGCACATTAGAGTGTTTGGCAACTGGCATTGGGAGAACAGGATGCAGGAGAGCATGGCAGAAGCTTTGGAGAAAAAAAATTTGGATTGATATAAGGAACCTAAAAGTAGGATCTCTAGTAGGATCTACCTCAAGAGATAATGGGTTCCCCATAATGGGAAATATTCAAATGGAGGCAAGATAGCTATATTATATCTATATTGAAAAAGGAAGTTTTCATCAGGTACAGATTAGGTTAATTTTGAGTTGCCTTTTCATTGTGATGTTCTGTGATTCTGGGTGCTAAGGAATGATATTCCATTGATTGTAATGATGGATAAAATGTTTAATTTTGTCTGATGTTTGTGCCTTGGTATCAGACTATTATTTATTATTTATTATTATATATTATATATTTTTATTAACAATGCATTTTTAAAAATTATTCAACTTGTATGTTTAATTGTTAGCACCAATCAGTAGTCTTCCTATGATAGCTAAGAGTCATAGAGTACCAGAGATTTGAAATGTCAAGATTTGTTAGTGGGATTTATAGAGTCTTCTTAATAATAAAGAATTAAATAAGATCAGTGAAAGCATTAGACTCCTTTATTTATAGAGTTTAAGGAAAGACCCAATAGCTTATCTGGAAACAATGAATAGAGAATGAAAAGGAACGCTGGATGAACCAGGATGCTAGGACTGCTATTCCATTATCCCCGATACAAAGTTTGGAGTTATACCTTCAAAGCAGGATTGGGAAAAACAAGGAAAGGTATAGCAAAGGGATTTCTCCAGTAAGTCATGTGTATAATGGTAGGTGGAAATGAGTCATGATCTGCATCTCTAGAAGATGAGACCACAAATCTGTGGGGATATGGAAATAGGTAATCCTCTTCAGCAATGTGGATATTTACATGTTCTCTTTGGTGTCTATAAAGGAAGGTATATCTGTCAAATTGATCCACAGCTATTAAACTAAATAAAACATATCTATGACAAGGAGCAGAAGAAATATTTTCATCAACTGAGTATTGATTTTTCTTTAAATATAATAGTTTCCAAGAAAACATCCCCTTGGATAATTAAAAATTTTCAGACAATGTCTGTCTGCCATTTTACAAAAAAACTATAATGAAGCTCTAGGCTTTTGCTTGCCTATACCTTGGCAATCTATTGCCTAGAAATGGAACATGCCATGCTAATAATTAATCAATAGTATGTTGATACACAGTGCTGTGACTAATCAAGAGTCCTTATTCTCTTTCAGGACAATTCTAATCTGCCACTAATCAGTTGAGATGAAGGAGTAGGAGGGCAAGGTGAGTGGAGCACTTGATTGGGAAAATGGCACTTCATGCACTGTATCTTCACAGTGATATTTAGGAGTTATATTCAGTGTCCCCAAGGGCTAGAAATTCATGAACGTAGAATTAAAATCACCAATCTGCTCTTCTTTTTTGGGGTAAGCTATTGAAAACCTTTGAAATGCTTAACCTCTTATAAGAGGTGGTAGTAAATATACCTTTTCAGGATCTTGGAAGGAGTATATAATAAAGAAAAAAAAATCTCCCCTTTGGATATAAAGGCTAAATAATTATAGCTGACCATTTTATTGCTCCTTGCTTTCAGAGCATATTACAGTAAACATCAGTTTCATAGATTGGAGTAGGTCATTATGACTGATTAAAGTGACCCTAAACACAATCTGATGTCGATTGCCTCCTTCAGGGAGAAGTCATTGATAAATAATAAAATAATGGCAAAAGATGCTGTTTTAGCTTTTCTCAAAGAAAATACTTTGGGAAAAACTTGCTGTAGAAACTGATAGGAAAAAATGGGTAAAGGGAGAGTTTATGTGTTTTCTACTCAAATATCCTAATCTTTGTTTCTCTTTGTTTTTTTTGAATTTCTGATAAAAAGTGTCATGCTTATTTGGGTGAATTGTAAGGTATTTAGTGGTGACATACACTAGTACATCATTAGATTCCATATGAAGATTTATGTGACACTGTGCCACATAATGAAACTAAGACTTGAATATCAAAGTTGAAGAGGTCTCAACAGGTTATTTCTACATGAATAGTATCCTTAACAAGTAGTCTTCCTGTCTTGGCTGGAAGATTTCTAGTGTTGGAGAACTCCAAATTCTGATATTTCTTTCAAATTTTTGACCATACTATTTCTCAGATGGTTTTTCCTTTATGATCAAAACCTCCCATTTCTTCACCAAGAGGAGAGACTATGGTAGCGAAGGACAAATACAAAAGGTTTCAAATACAAAGCCATAATAAAAAATCTATAGCAGAGAATTGTAGCTTGGGAATGGTATTGACTCATAAAATGATGAGAAGCAGGAAAATTGCCATAAGACCCATTACAGTCAGAGCATCACTGAAGACAATGCGATATACTGGCCAGAGGGTCATCCTCAAATCCAGGAAGACCTCTGACTCATACTTGCTACTATGTCCCTAGGCATATTATTTACCCTTAAGTTCTAAGTAACTCCCTAAGAATCTGTTACAGAGAAGGTACTCACTTGGTACTAGAGGAAATTTTCTCACCATAGAATTTCCTATACTAGTGAAACCACAGGTTTGATTTCTATCAAATGCTTAGAACAATCTTTCACACATAGTAGGCATAAATAAATACTTCTTGATGTAACTATTGCTGTCCTACCATTTTCAAAGCATTCAATTAAGAAAATAAGAAGAAATCAGGCAGACTACAATAGGAATAGTTATGTCGACATTTCTATAATATACTACTGCATTAGTGAAAGAGAAGGCATTATCATACTGGGAGTCAACATTTCAGAGGAAATAAAAAAAAGAGGAAATAAAAATGGCTCTAAAAGAAATGATGATTGAAAAAGTAACTGGGCCAGAATAAATTTATCAGAAGGGAAATCTGAACCAGAGATTACGCAGTGTTGAGTAAAAGGAGGCATTAATTCTCAAGATATCTGAAAGTGGAGAAGATACCAAATGATTAAACGATTTCATAAAGGGTATTACTACTTAAAGAGACAATTAAGAGAACATTAGTTACTAGTAATTTATAATAAAATGTTTTTGACTCTATTAAATCTTAATGGCAATGATCTTATACACATATTGATAGTATCTTTGATGAAATATTGAGAAGATAATATTCAGTTTTCCTAAATGCTATTCTCGAGCAAATAATATCTTTAGTCACAAAACTGGCTGAAACATTTAGATTATCCAAGCTCTTGCTCTGTTGATGATTTTATTTTTAATTTATTTTTAATATGAAAAAAGCCAGTAGAAGCTCTCTTTTAATTTTTTTCATTTAATAAGCATTTATTTTCTCCCCTACCATCAATCAGCAAAGAATGACTTTTATTTTAATTTTTCCAAGAGCAGATTCAATTCAATTAATGCTCATTTAATTGTTAGCATTTATATAGAATTTGACATTTGCAAAGCATTTCACACACATTATCTCATCTTATCTTGCAATGATCCTCAGAGATAAGTGCTATTAATATCTCCCTCCTCTAGATGAACAAACTTAGACAGAAAGAGGTTAAGTGACTTATCCAGGGTCACAAGCTACTGCCTCTCTCTAAGATGGAATTTTGCTGCCTCCAAGAGCAGTATTCTCTATAGGAGCCATCTAGCTACCTCAGTTAGTACTACTATTACAAAGAAAAGACACATTGAGGATTATATTGATGAGGAAGTATGCTGGAACATAGATATTTAGGGATAATTTCATGATTTATGAGGAAGAGATTCCATTCAGATCTTTCATTGATCATCTTTCTTATCCTTGATGAGTATACATCTCTTTCCTTTATTTCTTGGTGTCTATTGGTGTTTACTGAAGAATCTTGGATAAACAAAACTCACAGAAACAAACTCACAGAATCTTCGAATTCAAGAGGAACTCAGAGGTTATTTAGTCTAAATTAACGTGGATATGAAAAATGTTTGCATCTAGCTATGCATATGGCTATGCAACTTTTTTTTACAAAGTTATTGAGAGATGTTTGGAGAGTGGCAATTTTTACAATTTTTGAAGTATTTGAATCAATTTTTTCAATCCAAGAAAAAAATTTACCCAAATGATGAAATGATAAAATACATCAATGCTTCTGCCAACTCTTTTTTGGTTTGGTCTCTGTTCAGAAGCTTTCCCTTCTTCTGCAATCTTTGCAGTTCACAGTTCAATCAAGTCCTAATTGGACAGTTCTTCTTCATGAGACTCAATCAACTCCTCCACATCATTCTCAACCACTTCTAGCTCCAATTCTTGTGCTAATTTTACAATCTCGTTACTCATTTTTTGAATGTTTCTCCTTTGTCAAATCTGTGAAAATCAGGATGAACTACAGGCACACCTTTTGCCAAATTCTCATAATACATGTTTTTGTTACATCTTCCCCTGCCTTAGCAATATTCTGGATTACATGACAAATATAGCAATTCCAGAAATCTCTCACTGCCAAGTCCTTCTCTGCATCCGAAGCTTTAATTGCCTGGGCTAAAGTAATGTGTAAATAATACTCCTTGAAATTTACCATCATTCTCTAACCCAAGGGTTGTAATAATTAGGAAGTGTTAGGGTAGACTATTTTTACATTTTCATTTATATGATCCAGATGAGGAAGGTCACCTGAGACATTATCCAAAATAAGTGAGATCTTAAAAGGAATGCCATTGTCATTACAAACCTTCTAGATTTAGGGAATGAAAAACAATGGTTATCCATGCCTTAGGGTTAGCAAAATAAAGTACTGGGAATCCTTTCTTGCTGATTCTTTCCTGCTCTGGGATTTTCTGAGTGGTGCACAAGAACAAGTTTTAATTTACAAGTCCCAGATGCATTCTTTCCAAGCAGAAAAGAAACTCTATTTTTCAAAGCTTTATACTTAGGCCTAGTTTTTTTTTTATTCCTGCACAGAGATGTAGGTTCAGGGTGGCATTCTTTGATAAACTAGGCCAGTTTTGTCTATGTTAAAGATTTTCTCTGGCAAGTAGGGACCTTAATCTATGATTTTTTTGCAGCAACTCAGGGAACTTCTTTGCTGTTTCTATATCTACACTAGCAGCTTCTCTTGACACTTGCACATTATGATATCCTGCACAATTTTTAACTCATGGAAACCAACCACTGCTTGCTATAAATACCTTTGTTCTTTCATGGTACTTTATCTTTAAATCTTCAAAGATGCTTCAAATCTTGGTTTGAATCATATTACACTTAAAGGAATATTTTTTTGAATCTAGTTTTCTATCCACAGAGTTTCCCCATCTCTAAGTAAAGCATCTTCTCTTTGTTTTGACAGATAAGTCCACTTCTTGCAAGTATTGCCTTTTGCATGCTCCTTTATCCTAGCATCCTTCACTATGGCATTCACAATAGACACCAGAAGATGAAATTCACTGGCTATTGATGACAATTTTCATCCTTCATTTTTTCTAATTATTTTCATTTTTATTTGTAAGGCTATTGGCTTACAGTTAAGAAACGGTTCATTTTCCCCTCAAGAGTATATCTGCTCTGTGTGATCCTCGGAAAGTCACTTGACCCCCATTGCCAACCCTTGCCACTCTTCCACCTATGAGTCAATACACAGAGTTTAAAGGTTAAAAAAAAGAGTATATCTGCTTTTAGCCATGGCAAAAATATGAGGATCATTATTGAACATAAAGAGAGGCTCAGCATCACTCACTGTCTTTAAACATGGAATAAGTGACTTAGAGATGCTTCTCAACTTTCCACCACCATTGACATTGCCCTCATTGTACAGTTTATTGTATAGCATCAGTTTTGCATGAGGAATTTTCATAATTATTTTTGGAATGAGGATTTCTTTCAGAATTCTTTATATAAAATTGAAATTGTGTAATGTGAATTAATGGTAAAGTAAGAACTGTGTGTATATGTGTGTAAATACAAGGCATAAACTATTAAGTTTTGCTAAATTGATAAGCACTGTTTTGAACATAAGTGAAGCGTGAAGAATTAATGAAAAATATTTGGTACTAAAGCATCAACATTTTATCTACAAGTTGGTTATGATTTCATCATCAATTCTTTTCATAATTTAAAGTCACATTGAAGCTCGATGATCCAAATGCAATCTTTTTAATTTTTTAAATTTTTTAAATTTTATTTAAGAAAATTTTTTCCATGGTTACATGATTCATGTTCTTTCTCTCCCTTCCTCCCAATCCCTTCCCATAGCCAACACGCAATTCCACTGAGTTTTATCAATGTGTCATTGATCAAGACCTATTTCCATATTATTGATAATTGCACTAGGGCAGTGATGGACAAACTTTTTAAAGAGGGGACCAAAGGAAAGGAAATACTCATCTGTCAGTCTGTTTCTAAGGCAACTCCTTTGAAGTTTCATTGTATCGTGTCCTACTCATTGTATTCGTCAGATTAGGAATAATGTCATGCAACCAGATATGTCAGGGGCCTCATCTGGCCAGCAGGCCATAGTTTGCCCATCACTGTATTAGGGTGATCATTTAGAGTCTGCATCTCCAATCATATCCCCATCGGACCATGTGATCAAGCAGTTGTTTTTCTTCTATGTTTCTGCTCCCACAGTTCTTCCTCTGGATGTGGATAGCTTTGTTTCTTATAAGTCCCTCAGAATTCTCCTGGGTCATTGCAGTGCTGCTGGTACAGAAGCCCATTACATTCGATTTTACCACAGTATATCAGTCTCTGTGTACAATGTTCTTCTGGCTCTGCTCCTTTCACTCTGCATCAATTCTTGGAGGCTGTTCCAGTTCACATGGAATTCCTCCAGTTCATTATTCCTTTGAGCACAATAGTATTCCATCACCACCAGATACCACAATTTGTTTAGCCATTCCCCAATTTAAGGGCATTCCCTCATTTTCTAATTTTTGTCACCACAAAGAGTGTGGCTATAAATATTTCTTGTACATGTCTTTTTCCTTATTATTTCTTTGGGGTATAAATCTGGCAGTAGTATGGCTGGACAGAAAGACAGACAGTCTTTTAAAGCCCTTTGAGTTGCCATCCAGAATGCTTGGATCAATTCACAACTCCACCAGCAACCAAATGCAATATTATGAAAATATTACTCTAAAAATACTGAAGGTAAGCTATTAACCCTTTTGAAACTTCCCTTTCCATTAAAAATTCTGATATGAGAAAACACAATATTTTACTTTCCTGCAATAAAAGGATATTTCCCCTCCCCCTTCACCTGCTGTGAGGATTAGTCCTACATTATAATTAGTTCAGATAAAATGATTGGCAAGATTGCACTTCAAATTTTACTTTTCAAAGATCATTTACATGATGGTCTATGATGACATGGTTATTTACTATCTGACTAGACAACTGACTAGGTTAGCAGGTATAATTCTTATCACAAATAAAATTAAGATTTTTTTTTAGAAAATATATTCATAAGAGAGGACTTCATTTTTATTCAAAACAGATAATGTATTTAGGACATTTACCTGGTAAAAACTCTATTTTTGCAAATAGAGTAACTTTTACATTTTACATATCTTGATGTTCAAAGTACTTGCACTGATCACATCAAAATTACTATTCTGCATTATGGTGCAGCCAGCCCACCTGTGTCTGACCATCCCATCCCACTCTACTTTAACCATGTCTTACTACAAGACGATGATGTGAAAAAATGTTAATTCTTGTTTTATTTTGTTTTCTTTTTTCTTGTTATCTTGATGATGCCATGGAGCACATGGGCAGACAATAAGCTATTCCCCACTCAGCATATGGCCATTTCATTTTCATTTTCATTTGATTCTCAGAACAACCCTACAGGATAGGCATAACAAGTCCTGTTATTATCCTTTGAAAAATAAGGAAATTGAAACTCAGAGAAGACAAATGACATATTCACAGTCCCAAAGCTAGCAAATTAAGAAGGTGATATTCAAAACAATTGCCCCACTGAATCAAACTCTATATTATCTATATATCCATTTATCTATCTTTCTATCTATCTATCTATCTATCTATCTATCTATCTATCTATCTATCTGTCTGTCTGTCTGTCTATCTACCTATCTATCTAATTTACAGAAAGGAAGAACCATTCATTCAGTGTCTATTATGTGCCAGGATTACATTAGGTGCATTACAAATATTGTCTCATTTGTTCCTCCCAACCCTGGGAGATAGATGCTATTCTTATTCTTGTTTTATTTCTCATACTAATGTTTTAAGTATATAAAGTCCATAGGCTCAAAAAGGAAACCAAAATTACAGAGATGCAACTATCAATTAAAAAAATAAGTTCATAGACTCCAGGTTAAGAATCCCTGAACTTTAATGAATTTGTTGTTAGCAGGATTGAGCCAAGAACAAGCCATCAGCAAACAATGTACAAATTTGGAAATAGTTGGAGTAGATGTTAGAGTAGGTGCCTTTCTTGCACCAAAGTATCTTTGGAGAAGGGGCTACATTATATAAATAAAATGAAGAATGTTTGGGTGGCAGGATCAAATGTGAATTTTGTGGCTACAAACTGTATAAGTGATAGGGAAATAACCACACAATGGATTTTAAGGAATCTTGTCCCATTTGGGAAAAACTGAGAAAGCCAAAGAAGTAATGGGCAGCAATCTGATCTTTTTGTCAGTAGCAGCTGAAATCAGGCAGTGCCACATGCTTTATGCTCTTGGGTCTAAGACCTGTTTACATTGACTCAACAGAGGAAAGCAGCCTTCATCTTTTCCACATAGCCTGCCATTGGTTGCCTGGGATGTCAGTGAGTATCAGGACAATACAGTACAACAACCAGTTAAAACAATTGGTACTAGATTGAATAGAATTGACAGCAAAGTCTTTTTGGTGGAAAGAAGGAGAACAGATGAGTACCCCACCTCTATTTTTATGTGGCTCATATGTACTTATTGGGCTCCACTACTGTATAGTTTAGTGATAGGTATTAATTTTGTTGGTTCTCTGGTATGTGGAACTCTAACATCTACTAATTTATGTTAATACCTTATCTGCAACTCCATTGCCTCTCCCATTGGTACTTTTCTTTTGCATAGAGCCCTGACACTGATCTACACTTTTGTACAGAGCCCTGATACTGATCTACACTTCAGACTAATAATGACAGAAATGTCCAGAATCAAGAAGTATTGAATTTAAAATAAGAATCTTTTATTAACTAATAGAATTCTTACTTTGATTCCTCAACAAATCAGGAGAATATTATTAATGTATGGTTACATTCTCATTCTATATGACTTTGTTAAATGATTGCTTACTTACAGAGTACTTCTATACAACCCTACAAATACATGAACATATATGATTCATTTACTTCACTATGCAAATTATTTCTTCAAAATTAACTAGACTTTTCCAACATGTACTTCTTCTGTTGCTAGCAGAATTTTTGAAAAATATTTGTGGTTATGATATGCAAATAAATTTTTCCCAATTCTTACTTGTGTTTTACCCTTTCAGTTTTTATCATTTTAATATTTGGCATTTCTGTGGCCTAAAAAGACTGGAATCATTTAAGATTTAATGAAGAGCTATTTACCTCCTAAATCTTCTTCCCTTGAGTAATGAAATAATTACCCTCCCATAATCATGGAAACGCTCAACTTGAATCTTAAATTGAGCTGTTGTGAAAAGTGTTAGTGATGCCACATAGGTGGTCACCATGGTAACATTGGGAAACGGCACTGATGTCAAGCCAAGAATGCTGTATTTCTATTCCCACAAGAACTCAACCAGGGACTAGAGATGAACTCTTGCAAGGTCCCATGAAGATGACTGAAAGCTCACATTTCCTGGGTTTCCCAGTGGAAAATCCATATCACCATTTTACACCATTCTCAGAGGAGGAAACCTAAACACCAACACCATCAACAACAGCAACAAGACATCCTCAGTAGTTTTAATTAAAATTGCTTTGTAATGTGATATCACTGTGTTTTTGAGTGGTTGTTTTTTCAAAGTTGCTGTACATTACTGTGAGACATCCCAAAGGAGCAACATGATGGTACTAAGAAGGGAATTCACTATAAAGCTTTATTCACATAACAAAGATAATTAGATAATCAGAGATTCTCAAAAATATCAATACAATGGAATCCGTTTTAACAGCTTATAATAGGAAGTTGATTCCATAAATCATGAGGAGAATATAGATTGTCTCGGATTTATAAAAGAACAAATCAGGATATTTCTGATCCTAGCCCACATATGTATTATTTGGTATATTATATATTTGGATTAATTTGACAAAATGACAATCTATGTTTGTGATATATTAGAGGTACAGACTGTGTCAAGAAATCTAGCCATTTTTCAAGTGTATAAAATAACCCGAGCAAGTCTAAAAAAAAGTATTGCCTAGGAGAGAATCAGCTTAAATGAATAAGTAAGGGCAATGGATAACGTGCATCAAAATGTTTTGTGTAAAAGAAAAAAACCTGAAATCAGTTCATTCTTTTAAAAAGACAAGCAACTTTCATGTCATCTTGCTATTTTTTCTATTAAACATTTTTTCTGGCATAATATAGACATAAACTTAATGTGCCCCCTCTTTAAATTGTTGATATTTTGATTAATCTGGATTTTTACCAGTGCATTTCATGGTGCTTCTTCTCTAACCCTATTCTTAACAGAGAAAAGGTATGGCAGAATGTGAAAAGTGCTAGTTATAAAACCAGAGAAAAGAAAATAGGAAGTTAAGAAATAACCTACTATGTGCCAGGTATTGTGTTAATATCTTATAAATATTATCTTATTTAATATTTACAACCCTGAAGTAGGTATGTCTTATTATTATCCCTATTTTAGATTTGAGGAAATTGAGAATAGTGGTTAAGTGACTTGCTCAGGTTTACAGAAATAGCAAGTACCCAAGACTGAATTTGAACTCCCTGATTCCATGCCCAGCACTCTAATCATTACCCCATCTCCCATCTAGCTGACAGAAGACAAGGATATGAATCCTAAGTTTGCCACTCACTATGTATAGGATCTTGGAAAATTTATTATACATCTGTTTCCTCAACTATTCATTAAGGTGGTTATACTGGAAGGTTTTCTTAAGTTCCCTTCCAACTCCAATTCTGGAATCCTATTGACCTTCCCTTTTTGGGTATTCCATGAGTCCATTTTACTTGAAATTTTCCAAAAAGGATATTCCAACATATTGTGGACACACACAAATAAAAACACTCACACATGTACACACATACATATAGTACCATTGTTCTAAGATGTTCATATGTTGAAGAGCTTACTATTAAAGAAAAATTATTGAGAAAACTAGAAAAGAGTAAGGCAGAAACTAGACATGGCCCAACATCTCATGCCATATGTCAAGACAGTCGAAATGGATACATGGCTTAGAAATAAAGGATGATAGGAGACCACCAAATAGTGTACCAGTGAGATCCATAGATAAGGAAATAATTTGTATCTAAACAAGACAGAGAACATTACAAGATACAAAATATGTTATTTTGACTACATTAAATTTAAAAGGTGCACAAATAAAACCAATGCAACTGATTAAAAGGGAAACAAAAACTGGGAAAACACTTTTCTAGCAAATACCTCTGACAGAGGCTTCGGTTTTTCAAATATTTGGAGAAATGAGCTAAATTTATAAGACTATAAATCATTCCCCAATTGCTAATTGGTCAAAAGATATGAATAGGCAATTCTCAGATGAAGAAATTAAAACTGTTTAGCAATATGAAAAAAATGCTCCAATTGATTGTTAATTAGAGAAAAACAAATTAAAACATTTCTGAGATACCTTTTTACACCTATTAGATTGACTAATATCACAAAAAATAAAAATAACAAATGTTAGAGGAGATGCAAGATAATTGAGATACAAATACTCTGTTGGTGGAGCTGTGAACTGTTACATCCATTCCAGAGAGTAATTTGGAACCATGCACTGAGGGTGATAAAAGTGTGCATACCATTTGACTCAGAAATACCACTACAAGGTCTGTATCAAAAAGATCAAAAATAGGGGAAAAGGACCTATCTGTACAAAGATATTTGTAGGAGCTCTTTTTGTGGTGGCAAAGAGCTAGAAACTGAAGGGATGTTCATTGATTGGAGAAAGTCTAAACAAGTCGTCATATATGATTTTAATGGAATACTTTTTGCTACAAGAAATGACAAGTGGGACATTCATAAAAAATGGAAAGATTATATGAAGTGATGCAAAGTGAAGTGAGCAGAATTAGGAGATAGTAGTATAGAGAAACAGTAATAGTTGATGATGACCAACTCTGAATGACTATTAACAACGATTCAAAGATTTAAGAAATAGCTACCCACCATCAGAAGAGGAACTGCTGGAGTCTGAAAATGCAGACCAAAGCGTACTAATTTTCACTTTATCTTCTTCATATATTTTTTATTGTATGAGGTTTACATGTCTTCTTTCACAACATGAAAAATATGGAAATATGTATTACATGGTAGCACACATATAACCTATATCATCTTATCTGTTGTCCTGGGGGGACAAAGAAAGGAAGTGAGAGAACACGGACCACAAATTTTCAGAAAATGGTTATTAAAAATGCATCAACATATAAAAATTAAAATAAATTATAAAAAGATTTAAAAATGTTAATATATTTTCTCTTCTTACTGCATAATTGGCCTACCTCCTATTCTATCCAGACATAGTTATGAGATATATTTTATTCCATTTCTTTTATACAAGACCTCATTACTAAAATACTAAATTAGATTTACTTACTTTTACCTTTTAATTGCCTTAAATATATTTAATTAATTTAATTACTATTTATGCATTAAATATTAAATATTAATTAATTAAATTAAATCTTCATCAATGTGGTTATCTTATTACTCAGTAGAAACTTCTAAATTTGTTTCTAAATTTGAAATTCATGTTGTTCTTTTGGAATTCTGGATCTGTTACTCAGTACTTGAATGAATAAATTTTCTTCTTTGGGCTGCTGTTGTTTCTGTAAAATGAGTGAGGATAGATGGCCTCTAATATCTCTTCTATCTCTAAATTTATGAATTTACAAAATTCCATATCCTGACTATGAACATTTTCACTCTCTATCCCTTGTTCCTGAAAATGTCTGTCTTATCATCTCTGGCTTCCCTGCCTTCCTTCAAAACTTACCTAAAATCTCAAATCCCACAAGAACCATTTCTCTGCTTTCCTTAATGTTAGTGGATTCCTTATGGGATTTCCTCAAAATGTATGTATGTGTGTATAAAATAATATGATATGCAAATATATACATATACAAACACACACATATATATTCATATATATATACATACATATGTATATATATATATGGATTGCTTTTCTTTGTACCTCTAGTGGTGTTAGCATATAATAAATACTTAATAAATGCTTGTTAACTGACTATGACCTTAGTCTTGGAGTAGCACTGGAAGAAATTTAAGGTTATAGAAATGGGATTCTGAAAAAGTTTAAAATTGAGATCTTTGAGAAACTGGAATTTCCTAATGGTAATCCTCCTGGGTCTCATCTTTCTGCATTGGTTCAGTTATAGCATTTAAATTAGGCTTATGTCAATAGATTGACATTTATATTTATACCTATATGAGTATATATGTGGAGAGAAAGGGGGAAGAAAAGGGGAGAGAAAGAAAGAAAGGGGAAGAGAAAGATAAAGATATAGAGAGACAGAAACAGAGAGATTTATTCTTGTCTTTCTATATGGTTGCATGTCGTAATTTGACTATTTTTTTCATTCTTGTCCATTGTAGATTTTGGTAAAGAGTGCTTTTGGCAAACCTGTTCCTAAGGGGCTCTCTTCCATTTACCTTAAAACCCTACCCACTCCAGTTGTATTTTCTACTGTGTTAGTTTTGGAGTGTTGATTATTTGTTTTTTTTCTTGCTTGCTTTTATATAGTTATTTAATTAGTCTGCCTTCTTCATCCCCCTCAATTTCAGTTAAATAGTCAAATAGAATTCTTTATCCTTTCATTTAATTTATTTAGTATAAATATATATTTTTTAATTTTCAGAATTTCTTTTCTAAAAAGATTTCTTTCCCTTATTCATACTGTGGTTTATATTCTTTTTGTTTACTATAAACTTTTATTCTTTGATTCATAACCCTTATGGTTATAATTTCTCATAGTATCAAACTTTCTGACATACCTCTCTGGGATTCCCTTTTCTGTTAACTACCTTGTAGATCCTGTCCCATGATCACTATTTTTTCCTATTGTGTCTTAATCTTAGGCATATAAATACTTGCAGGTGATAAACAAGACATTGCCTCATGATTCCAATCTTCTTTTATCTCTCTAAGACTCTAAGTTTTAGAGAAGTTGCTAACTGCATTGATTGAGGGTGGTCCTTCATCTGAAAGTTCCCTATACCAGCCATACTACAGACCAAGTACTTAACACTAACTCTATTCTCTTGGAGCCCAAGAAATAGATATGGCCCACATAAAAAATGTAGGTGGGGTGCTCATTTGCTTTCTTTTTTTCCCATCAATATCACAAATTAGCTTTTGTGTCAATCTCCATTATCAGTCATCAGTTATTTTAACTTCTTGTTATACTGTATTGCCCTAATATTCAGGGGAAATGCCTCGCATAGTCCCTTAGAAAGAAAATAACTTAGAGGAAAATAGACTAGGAATCAAAGGAAGGAGGGATAGGGAAAAAAAATGAGAGAGACAGGTCAATAATGAGCTGCACAACCAGGGATACAGGAAGATTCATATGATACAGCAATACCCTTTACATATTTTGAAAGAATTGATACTTCTAAGAGTGAGACACAACAGAAAAGGGAGACCAAAGAGTTTAAATCCACAAGGGAATAACAAGAAATGTTTAGAAAGAATCCAAAATGTGTATCTGAAAAGTTTTAATTCCAAAAGGAATACATAGAATAAAAGAGGGACTAGGGCATAATAAGAACAACAAATCAAATAATAAAAATGTAGAGAAGACAAAAAGAAGAGATATATTATGAAGTAAATGAGGAGGAAAAATCTTCTTTTGAAAAAAAAGGGACAGAAAATAAAAATTTTAAAACTAACAATCAAAATAAGTTGAAGGAGAAGGGGGAAGGGAGATTCTACTTTACTTAATTTAAGAGACAAAAAGATAGGAAGAGCTAAAAGACTAGATCAAATCCAGAAATATAAAGGAAGAGATAAGAAAAGGTGGGAAAAGGAGTAAAAAGGAGTAACAAAATGAAGTGGAGAAACTGGAGGGTTAAGGGAAGTAAGCTTATTATAATACTATTAATAAACTGTTAAAAATAACAATCCTCAAGTTCCTCCACTTCATTTTGTTACCCCTTTTCTTACTTTCTTACTCCAGGGGAGTAGGGAGAGGAGAGATGGAGGGAGATAGCATGGATTGCAAAATATCAGAAAACAATTATTAAAAATTGTATCAAATATGTAAAAAAATTTAATAATCAGTGCAGGACCTATAAACAAAAGATGGACCTATATGGTGGCTTAGCAATAAAATTCTAACTAAAAAGTGGATTAAATGATAAATCATAGAAATAAGTAGCAATTTTATGAAATAAAATTATAATGATGGAATAACATTCCAAAATTAGTGGGATGAACCTAAAGTAGTCCTCAGAGGAAAAATTATATTCCTATGAATATACATTATCAAAATATAAAAAGAAATGAAATGAAAACATATTTAATAAATTAGGAAGCTAAAACTATAAAAATTTAAAGTAAAAGTATAGGCTATTAAAATATAGAGGAGAAATGGAAAAAAGTAGAAAACAAATAACTTATAGAAATATAAATAAAACTAAAAGTTGATTCATTGAAAAGACTAAAAAAAGAAACTTTAGAAGCTAAATAAAAAGAAGTTAGAAAATCAAATCAACAAAATAGCATAAAAGCAAGCTGAAATCACAAAAAAGAAAAAAAATAACAAGTTATATTGCGTATTTATATGCTAAAAAACAGAGAACAAGAAATATAATAATAGCAATACCCTCAAAAATGTAATGCCAAATAGATATCTTAAACTGATTAATTAATCTCAGGAAAAGAATACATGAGTCATAAAGGAATTAGTAAAGAAAAATAACCTCTTAATACTGATCATTTACCAGAGAATATTATCAAACTCCTAAAGAATAAATAACACATACTAATTATTTTAAGGAATTGAAATATAAAGAATCATATCAGTATCATTTTATGAGACAGACATATTCTTATACCTAAATCAGGGAAAGACAGAAACAAGAAAATTATAGGCTAATATCATTCATGCATATTAATTTGAAAATTTTAAATAAAATACTGTCAAACTATAGTGATTATTCAAGAGCTCATTCATATGAACTAGTTGTATTTATGCCAGGATTATTCACTCACCAAGTCATGTCTGACTCTTCACACCGTATTTGGAGTTTTCTTGGTAAAGATATTAGAGTGGTTTACCATTTTTTTATCTAGCTCATGTCACAGATGCAAAACTGAGGCAAACAGAGTTGAGTGATTTACCTAGGCTCACACAGCTACTAAGTGCCTAACACTACTTACCTTATCTACCTACCTACCTATCTAGCTCAACTAATTGGCATGATGGGTAGAATGCCTGACCTGGAGTCAGGAAGACTCATCTTCATGAGTTCAAACCCATCTTCAGACACGTTGCTGTCTATCTACCACAAGAAATACCAATGAACACTTATTAAAAAAAAAAAAGAAAAAAATAGCCCATATTGGTTTTTAAACATTTATCCAAATATTTTTAGACATCACTATGAACCAAATAACAAATTAAAATTAGTAAAATTCTGTAGCTACATCACATTTTAAAAATGTCAAAAATAATAAATCATATACACTTACCTCAATGCTTAAGAACAATCTATTATTTTACTTTTATGAGTAATGTGTTTGAGTAAATAAGCATTCAAGTAAGTACAGTACAGGAAGAAACTTTCATTACCTCAAAAGATTATGTAATAATTCCCTGGGCCTTCCAAAATTCATATTGGTCAATTTATTTCTTAAATTATTAATATCTTTTGTTTTAGTATTACCTTGATATATAAATACATACTCTCTGCATACATGTATATACATACATTAGTATATTATATATACTTTTGTATATATGTATATAAATATTTTTGAGAGAGGGAGAGAGAGAAAGTAGAATAGAAAGATGTAACTGTATGCATATAAGCATATATGCATTTGTGCATTCATATGCCTGGAGATTGTCCTACTCCAGTCAGAGAGCCATCCCTTGAAACAAGGAATAAAAATATAGACAATGAAGAAAAGACTCCAAAGTTCAGTAAATCTAACACTTTGTTTTACAATTGTTCAATGCCCCATGAGATAGTTGCTTTAAAAAGGGAGCCATTTTACTTAAATATTAGATGGTATTAATTCCACTATTAAACCCATTGATAGCAGGTTGCCTCTTTTCATAGGCGCAAGCCAACCTCCTACGAAATACATAATATGATCAATATTACAGTGACAAAATATGGTTTAATAAACGAAGTTAAATAACTATGCTAAGACTTTGGAGTCACCCCATAGTACAATCAAATAGTAATTTATTGATGGCTGAAGGAAGGTCTCTTTAGCAATGCCCCTGGAATGTGCCCTTGCACCTGTGCTGTTTAATATAGCATCAGTGGCTTGATAAAGATACAGATGATGCATGCATTAAAATTTTAGCTGACCCCAGATTGAGAGGGATAGCTAATACCTTAAATGGGAGTCAGGATCAAAAGATATCACAATAGTCTCCAAACAAGGGGCTGAATATAACAAGATAAAATTTAATAAAGAAAAATACAGAATTTTACACTTAAATTTAAAGAAACCCATTTCACACAATAAGGCTGGACTGGGTAAACAATAGCTCTTGTGTGAAAAAATATCTAGAGATTGTTTTGGACTATAAGTTCAATGGGATAATAGTCATGTGGAAACCTAAAGAGGCTAATTTAGTAGAAGAGAGTTTACAGTAAAACATTATTCCAAGAACAAAGGAAGTTTAGCCATCTTCTTTCCCAGATAAACTTCATCTGGAGTAGTCTTCAATTCAGGTTACTACAATGACAAGCAGGCAAGCATCCAGAGAAAGTGAGAGCCCTGAAGATCAATGCAGAAGCAGAAGCCTGATATAAGGAAACACATTATAATAATTCAATGTTTCACAAAAGGAGAACGGTCTTGTTCAGGTGACAGTAAGCTTCCCCTCATGAAAATTCTTCAAGTAAAAAGTGTGGCTTTATCTTTCTAGTAAGGGTTCGCCATTGAGATCCCTTCTAGCTCTGGCAGTCAGTGAGTCTGAAAAACATGATGAAATTAAAAGTGGATAGATAAAAGATCATTAGCTATAATTTTAAAGTGGAAAAAGGGATTGGTGAAGCATTTATATTGCTCCTACTATGTACCAGGCACTGGTCTCATGCTCTTACAATGTATTAACATCTTTGATTCTCACAGTAACCTTGAGAGCTCGGTGTTGTTATTATCACTATTTTATAGTTTAGGAAACTCAGGCTGGCAGATGTTATGTGATTTGCCCCAGGGTCACACAGCTAATAATTTTCTGAAGTTAGAGTTGAACTCATTTCTTCTGACTTGTAGCCCAATAGTTGCCTCAATAAGAAGCCTTAATCAGTTATGCCAACCTCATGATGTTCAAACTTTAAGGATCAACAAATATCACACTTGGTTCTTAGAACTTTTAGATATGTCCCATAACCAATTTAACTTTGCTAAGTGATTAGATACGTTTAACAAATTTATTCAATTATATGTCCTTTACATATTCATCTTTGTCTCTAATTAAATTCTTACTTTTCTGTCCTCTCTGTTCCAGATTCTTTAATTTCTTATTAGACACACAGTCATAAATTTAGTTTTATATATATTTCATGAACTTTGGTTCTTTGGGGGCTCTGCTCCAAATTCAAGAATAGTTATAAAGACCAAGATACAGGAAGAATTGATATTTAAGTGCTCTAGAAAACTCTGAAAATTATAAATGCAAAATAATTCCTTCTTTTCTGCATTGGTAAAAGGAGTTTCCTTACCAGAGTTCCTCATACCAGCATTGGCATTCCCAAATTCTCCTCAATTCCCCTCAAAAGAAGTCTGCCATCTGATATAAATGGGATCTGAAAGAGGTTTTAGGAAACACTTCATCAAACCTTCTCATTTTACTGTGAAGGAAAATGAAGACTATTCACCTTACCTTTTTCCACACAAGTCAAAAGTACCAGAAGTTATGATTCCAAATTCAATGTTCTTTCCATTTTTACATCTCTGTATAGAAAGGAAATAACAATTTTACATGCCCTACTGAGCCCAAGAATTATACTGCAGTTCAATTTTGTTCCAGTAAAATGCACCATAGTTTTATTGTGGAACTTTGCTAGAAACTTCAAGTGATGCAAAAGATCGATAGGATTTGGTCTCTGTAATCAAGAAGCTTACATTCTAGTTGGAGAAATAAAAGGAACATATAAGAAACAATTAGAAAAAACAAGCACTCAAATATTATAGTGCATTATGAAGTACTAAATAGTGTGGGGGAAATAACAAAGTCAGAGAGACAGGGAGGTGGCCCAGTGCGATAAAGGATTAAATGTAGAATCAGAATTATTCAAGTTTTAATTCTACCTCAGACTTTCACATGTGATCCTGAATACATCACTTTATTCTGGTCTACCTGAGTTTCTTTATCTGCAAAATGAGGATCATAATGACTCCTACCTCCCAGGGTTGTTATGAGGATAAACATACATTGTGAGGATAAAAAGATGATTTACTGCTATTTATTATCATTAAGTGCAATAAAAGAGGAAGAAACAAAAATAAAAAAAATAGTGATATCTGTCATGAAAACACTTTATTCTCAGTAGGATAAACAGAAAGTATTTATTCCAAAAAGGAGATCAACTTACCAGTTTCAATCTTTCCAATTACCCAAAGGCTTATAAATTTTTCTAGGATTGACTCAGATCCTTCTGCTAAAAAATAAACCAAAAAAAATCCAAAGAATGAAAGCTGTAATTCCTTCTCTTACCCAGAAGGTGTTGTGAGTGGCATGGAAGGGAAATTAAGAGTCTTGCTATCAGGCATGATGCATGGACTTGGTTTAAGTCAATTATAAATTCCCTTGCTTCTAAGGATTTAAGTCAAACACTTTATGTTGTTTGAATAATGGTTGTGTAATTTAATTGCTAATTCCATTTTAATATATTATATTAAAATAATAGCTGCTAATGGAAATGATATGGGAGTAGACATAATAAAGCATGATAATTTATCATGTAAATAAAGACAGTGAATAGTATATACAGTGGGCCAAATTCTGCTCTTGGATGAACACACAAGGGTCCTATTAGCTTCAGGATTAGCTATGTTCATGCATTTGAATTAGAGCATTAAGGTTTTACATGATTTTCAAAAGGGAATATTTTTTTCTGAATGAACTGTCCAATGCAAATCTCCCCTTTTTTTCACTTGATATTCTAGTGTATACAAAGATGTGTATGTATACATAGACATAAATATCTAATATTTTATAAATAAATCCAGATACCTTATAATTAGCTTGTATCCTTGAGCCTTTTTCCTTCAGTGATCTGAGCAACCATTGACTACATCAGCCTAGCTCTCCCATGTTTTAGTTATATAGTGTGCTCTTCACAAGTTCCTCAAATACTATGCCATTGCCTACATCTTTCGCATCATTTCCTTTTGCTCAGATGCATTGGGGGAGGGAGAGACAGACAGCAAGGATGAGGGGGGAGGGGGAAGGAGGGAGATGGAGAGAAACAAATGGGGGAAGGACAGACAGACAGAGAGAGATAGACACAGAGACAGAAAAAGAAAGACAGATAGACACAGGGAGAGATGGGAGGAGGGAGAGAGAGAGAGAGAGAGAGAGAGAGAGAGAGAGAGAGAGAGAGAGACGTAGATTCTCTTATTCTTTTTACCCTCAGACTTACAATTTATGCCTTAACATGACTCTCATTCCATGGTTATTAATAAAACATGATTTGCTTCACACGATTTAAGCTAGGAATATCTTGTACATTAGTGGTCTAGGTTATATATGGGTCTATAATGCTCCCTGTCACTAGCTTGCCCTTTGTCTCCTTGATAGACCTTCCCGAAGAAAGCTCTGTTCCATGAGAGTGAGGTAGCAAAAGTGGGTCAATTTTAGCACTCTGTCATTGACCTACATGTTTTAAGATGACAAAACTGAGGACTCAGAGGATGATGTGACTTAGTGAAGATTAATCAGTTCAGTTACTATAAGCATATTATATTAGTGAGTTAGTATACCCCCTGCCCTCCTGAAAAATCATTCCCTGGTTATCAGTCTCCTGGATTTTGGTCTTCGTTAGCTCTTCTAAGCTGGTCAGACAACCAATACTCAGTGCATCAAGCAACCTAAACTTTCTAGTTCAGTGACATCTGTCAAAAAATGCACTCACAGGGGGGCAGCTGGTTTGCTCAGGGGATTGAGAGCCAAGCCTAGAGACAGGAGTTCCTGGGTTCAAATCTGGCCTCAAACACTTCCCAGCTGTGTGACCCTGGGCAAGTCACTTCACCCCCATTGCCTAGCCTTTACCACTCTTCTGCCTTGGAACCAATACACAGTATTGATTCTAGGATTGAAGGTAAGAGTTTTTTTTTAATGCACTCACAGAATCAAAGAATTTAAGCATTTTAAGGGACCTCAGTAGTCATCTACTCCAACCCATACTGAAAAGGAATTCTGACTTCAACACACCTGACAAATCATCATCCAACCACTTCTTAAAGATCTCTAAGGATAAAGACCTTTCTTCACCAGACAAGACCACGTCTCCAGATAAATCCATTCCTTTCTGAAACATCTTGAATTGTCAGGAACCTTTCCCCCAACCCCAAAATCAAGCCTACATTTTATTCTTTTTAATTTACAAAATTAATACAAGATCAAACTTTTACATGACAGTCATTTAGAAACCTGAAGACATCTATTATATCTCCTTTCTCTTAAATTCTCTTTTTCAGCCTAAAAATGTCCAGTTCCTTAACTCAATCCACTTATGTGATGAATTCAAGGCAATAACCTCTTTTGAAAACTTCCCAGATTACCAATCTTCCTTTTAGACTATGACACCCAGAACAGAACCCAATGCTCCATGTGAAGTCTAATGAGAGTAGAGAATAGAGTGGGACCATCATCTCCTTATACTTGGAAGTGATGCCACTCTCAGAGCATTCAAGATCAAACTCTATTTGAGGAAATCAGAAAATTTCATCAACTTCCAATTAGGCAAATCACATCATCACTTGATGTTTCATTTAGGGATTTTTAAGAGGAGAAAATAGGACAAAATGACCTCTGAATCCTCTTCCAGTTCTAATGCCATGCTCCCAAGTTACTGACAAATCCATTTTGAGTTCCATAATCACCTCTGTGACATGATAAGGTACTGAATTAGTATGTGAGTGAAGGATAATATATGATTTTTTTCTGGTCCTGTGATTCATTGGTATAAGAAAGTCTTCTCTATCAATACAGAATATCATCTCACAGCCTCATAAGGTTATTTGAGAGCACTGAAAGGGTAACTCATCCCAAGTCAATGTAACCGCAGGACAAACAGCTAAGTCTCTTTCAGAAAGTAAGGCTTGAAGCAAAGTCTTTCTGAATCCAAAGCCTCTTCTTTATCAAGCTTCCTCTCACCATATATGAAATTAGGTGAAAATTGATTAATGATTTGAAGTAGATTAACCTTCCTTATCTGTTTGTCAACTGCCACTGATACCCCTAGAATCCTATAAAATCAAACTGAAAATTTTCAGTGTCTTCAGAGATCTTATTGGTCAAAACCACAGCATGCAACATAAGTTTACTGGTCATTGCAGGGCTGCTAGTGAAAAGTCTAAAAATGGATGAACTCTTGAATCTTTAAAATAGTATGAATTTTTATGTAGCCATTCTGCTTATTAGTAGGTTTTGTGGAAAGGAGGATAACGGGTTGAATGACCATCATGTACTATTATCATACACATAACATCAAGAGATCTAGAAGAAGGCTTCCACCATCTTTGGTGGATTCCCATTGGAAAAATAATGAGAAAAGACTTGACAAGAATTAGACTGGATGAGAGGGCAGGGATGATCTGAGAACTGTGCAAATGGAGGGAGTAGCCAACTATATGAAATGACAAATCCATTAAAGAATCAAAATAAATGTAAACATACTGATGCCCCCTAATACTGACATCTTTATAGCATCATCATGAAGCACTGAAATCCTAATGAGTGCATGTTGAGGGTTCATGGAAGGTACCAGTGTGATCATCCATGTGACAAGATTACTGAAAATGTAGGATTTTTAAAAAAAGTTTAAACATCTTAATACAGACCTCAAAATATACAAAATTCTAGTTGGTCCGAGAGTTGTGTGTTATCGATCGTTAAAATATACAAAATTCTGATATTACAAAAGGATTTAGAAGGAAAGACAGGGAGATAGATAGGGACAGAGAAAAGGTGAGAAAAAGAGAGAGAGAGAAAGAAAGAGAGAGACAGAGAGAGAGAGACAGAGAGAGAGACAGAGAGAGAGAAAGAAATAGAGAGAATACTCAGTTTTGAAAATTGCTGAACTTCAAGGAACTGAAGAAAGACCAATGATGGATGTAATACCAAAGTGAACTACAGGAAATGACAAAGCAATGTGAACACCTAAAAACATCATTAATTCCTTAAATGGGTCAATGTTTATCCTTCTACATGCAAAAACCATTGAGAGATGAGTGAAATACCTTCAATAATTACAATATATCAAGCTCTGACCTCTATTATGACTACAATCCAAGGGTTTAATTTTTAACAATAGCAAATAATAATATTGAAATTCTTTGTGCCATCATAACCTATTCTCTGGTAGAAAGTACATCCAATTCTTGATGGCATCCTCAGAGGAATATACCAGGGTGGTGGTCAGTAAATCGCAGTATTATTGTTTCAATGGCAACTACCTGTGAACAAAGGAACACATTCTGTGGGATTTCAAAATGGCTCAAATGCATTCACACATGTACATGAAGAAGATCATGCTTGCTGTGATAAGCACTGAAGCATATCATTCTTATTCACAGAGGGAAAAAAAATTAGCATGTGTTACCTTCAAGAGATTAGTATTACATGTCAATTATGATGGTGTTTTTCCAAAAAAGTGAGTAGAGCTTTTGTGTCTTTCGTGAAATTGCAGACATGAGATTCTCCCTAGGGCAGCTATCGGAAAAATGCCAAGGGCAGTACTATGATGTATCTGCTGTACATGTACTTAAGCAAGCCTTTTTTTACCCTGAAAAAGATCTGACTTCCAGATAAACTCTGAAACACCAATTGGCTTACTGGTGTAAGGATGAAAGGATGAAGATTGAATATGGGATAAGTGCTGGTATGGGAGAGGTAACAATTGCATTATCATTTACAGAGGCCAATGAGGGTATATTCTTGCAGTTGTATTATTAAGCTACATGTGTATGAATGCTAATTTTAGGTCAAATGGGCATTTCCAGTTGATTGAAAACAAAAAAGGAAAAGAAAAATAGGAAAAGGAAGATGTCTCAACAGCAATGATTTGTGGTCTCCTTAAATCTAAGCTAATGTGAAAATCTGTGTATCAAACACCCAGAAAGTTGTGCCTTTGCTCCATTAGTTTCCAAGGATGGAGCTTTATTGAGGTAGAGCTGCCAAAACAACAAAGTGTGGGTTAGCAACACTGAGTAAAGACTAAACCCCTCAGGTCAGGCTGTAATGATTCCTGGATGAAAGTCAAAGACACTCTTCATTAACCTACCAAAATTATGCCTGGGGAAAGAAATCATTGTTCATTTAATGAAAGCTCATACTGATTTTAGTGCAACAACAAAGCACCCTAGAAGGACATCCAAGGAACTAAACTACTTATGATCCTATGACGAAGTGTTAACCTAGTTCATCCATCTAGACAGAAACTGGATAAAGCCATTTAGATTACTTTAAACACATTAGCTCCATTTTTCTTCCTGTTCTGCTATGATGTCTATATATGTCTCCCTCCTCCCTTTCCCTTCATGAACTTTAAATGATCAAATACTTACTGCATTTTTCCCCTTTCTAGATTTCTCTCTTTAATTCACTTGAATGATTTTGGATCAAGTGCAGTGGGTAGAGTCCTTATGGGAAATGTGTCATAAAAAGACCCTTTCCTGACACTGAGATATTTCCAGGAGCAGATATAAGTGGCTAGGGAGGCTGTGTCTATCTTAGCACAGATTCCTCAAGTTGTTGTGGGAAGAAGAGAGAAATGAGTTTTTTTTTATTTCTTTGCAGAAGTACAGAACCACAAGATTATAGAAATGGAAGGCACCTCAGAGTCCAGATGACATGTCTAAAATAATTCCCTTTACCACACCTTCAACATGTACTCAGACAGACTCTACTTGAAGATGCCTAGTAAGGGGGAACCCCGACTCTCTAATCTCTGGGCTAAATATCCTTAACGATTTTATTGCTAACAAAGCAGAAGAAAATCTGAAAGACTTTTCAGTTTGATGACAGGTTAAAAATAGGAATCCTTATGAAGGTTGGTTGCTTGTTCTCTCTTTCCTGGGTCCTGCTTGGTAGCTGTCTTAAATTTGAGGAATAACCAACTAGGCAACACATAACAATTTTGATGTCATTTAACATACATTATAATAATATAATATAATATATTACCAATAATAATGTAATATTATTATTAATATAATATTCCAATAGTCATTGGGTTTACCTTTTTAATTTATTTGGAATACTATGAAGTCTATACCAGCTGAGTATGCTATAGACACTCA
>NC_058132.1:635678061-635739743 GCF_016433145.1 Gracilinanus agilis
TTTTGAGACTCTCTTTTGCAACTCAAATCTGTAAGGTTATTTATTTCTATAAGATCTCAAAGACATAATTTTAAAATAATTTATTATATTATTATTATAAGATTCATCTTGTCTATCTTGAAAATGTTTTGGAGCTCTGTGATTCAGTAGTCAATGTATTTGTGAATGACTACCATAAGATCACAGCTTTAATGACGGAAGGGACCTCAGAGGTGAAACAATTCTATGTAGTTCTTTTACAGAGGAGGAAAAGGAAGTTCATAGAAAAGTGGCTTTTCCTATATTGCCTAGGTGATAAGTGGATTATCCAGGATTCAAACTCAGGTTCTCAACTCCAGATTCATCACTCTTTCCATTACACCATGCTAAGTTCTCCAATGAAGAATTCTCTCTTCAAGAAATTGTCCAAAGGAGCAAAAATGGCTGAACAAGAATAATGAATTGTCTGAATTCCCTGACTGCATCTGTTACCCTTTCATTTTGATGTTATTTGCCTAATGATGACCCTATTTCATTTAGATCTCAATCAAGAAAGATGTCTTTGAAATTATTTCTTTTCTGTTTTTTTTTTTTTAATTTTTAAGTCTTAGGACTCTAGGAATTTCGAAGTGGTGTCATTCATTTTACTACTCTTTTATTAAGCCTTGGATCCATGCACCGAGATCTGTGGATGGCATGAAAGGCTCCCAATCTAAAGATAATCAAGATCACATGACCCCAAAACGGGCCAATTGTGCGCCGATCTGGGATCCATCACCGTAAAGTTAATGCCTCCTTGTTGAAAGCGTATAATCATTTTGAAGTATCTTCTTTGTGTGTGTGTGTGTGTGTGTGTGTGTGTGTGTGTGTGTGTGTGTGTGTTTTAAAGAGAATGTCAAAAAAGCAGAGTCTAATTTTATGTGCCTAGGAGTAGCTATCTAAGCTTCAGGCAATACAAACGCTGCTATTACTAGGGAGTCAGAGCTCGGCATAATTAACAAACATCATCAGCCTTACAGTTCCTAGAGAATGTAGTAAGTTCCTTGCCTGAAGGCTGCTCTCATCCTAGTAAGTCTGTTTACCCTGTCCAAGATTAGATTAGTTTAATTATTATGAAAAAGGCTGCTAAGATCTTACAGCCTAATTATGCAAATGTTTCTAAATGTTCACAAAAGTAATTTATTTATTTGGAGATAAATGAATCTGTTTTGTCATAAAGCAGATTGCAGTCCTGGCAATGTACAGGCAGGGTTATATGGCCTCGGGCACAGCTTTCCTCACCAATATCAGTGGGATCCCTGGATTACAACATTTAAAAATACATAAATGTTTTTTTTAGCAGGTTTTTATTGTTTGGGTAAATTATAGCAATCCCAGAAAGAACGATCACAGGTTTAATACTCACCGACCTTGTTATGAAAACATGGTTTCTCAGCAGAAGCATTTAAAAGATGCTAACAGCTAAAACATTCCTAGAAGACCTATTAAGGTACACCTGTTTTAGCATGCATCAGATCAGATATCTTCACAACAGTTTTTCCCCCCATTTAAATTTCTTCTTTGTAGTATCTCTTAGCTTAAATAACTCTTGAGAGAAACTATTGGAAATGGGATGTTTTGTAGGGTGGAAGAGGGTTTCAGAGCAAAGCTTTTCTGCCTATGGAGAGAGTAAAAAAAGAGTTTTAAGGAAGTTGAGGCATTTGAGAAGGAATACTACCAAAAACAATTTATATATTTTTATTTTTCTACCATTCTCTTATTTATTTTTTTATTATAATGAAAAGCACAATTCCATTATTGGTCATTATTGTAAGACCAAACTCATACATCACAAAAACTAAAAAAAATATTTTAAAGGAATATAAATAGTTTTAGTAAATCCATATTGTGGAAATAAAAGTCATTATGTTCAAAATATGCATGTATGGAAATGCGTATGCCTATGTAGGGCATCCCAACAGTTGGTGAACAGCACTACAACTTTTGGGACGTCCTGTATACAACACATACATTTTATGAAGACTTCATACCTTATGTTCAAATACGCAGATCATTTCAGTCTTTGAAATCCATCTTTTATGATTAATCCAGTCCCCAGAATAAAATTTTATATTGCATAATCATCTTCACTCAACAATTATAACAGTAACTATAACAGTTGCTGAATGAAGATGATTATGCAATATAAAATTTTATGTCACATACCACATGCAAAGAAGCCCTGCCAATTTCCTCAAATACCCACTTGTCAGTTTGGTAGGATAGAAGATCCATATCTAAACTAAATTTAAATATCAGACAATTTCCAACTTCATCTGTAGGACACCTTCAAGTTTGTACTTTAAGAAACAATTAAGAAAAGAGTAATTCCCCAAGTATGTCAAGTAGCACAAAATCCAAATTTATTATTTTAACTACTTGCACAACTAAAATAGTGTTTCAATATTATTGTCAATATCCCATTGTTTCCTATTTTTCTATGAGGTTCAGACAGAAATGGTCCTATGGCAAGTCAATATTCTGACATTCTTTTATTTTTAGTGTTTTATGAATCATTAAAGAGGTAAATGAAATTGCTGTAGTTAGTAATTGAATTAAAAGTGTTGGGATGTAAATTTATCTTCTCTAGGTCCATCGAAAGCATCCTTGGTACAATTCCAGTAGCCGAAGAAACAAAGATGATTTGGACTTCATTTCACATATTTTTCTTAAAACCATAGAGCAAGAGCCAGAAAGATACTCTGAGGTTGTCTACTCCAATCCCAGTCACCTCATTTTACAAACAAGGCAACCGAGACCTAGAGACTTTTAATAACTTGCTCCTGGTTACTCACTGATTTTGATAATAATTATATAAATTATATATATGATGTATATGTTATGTGTATATTTGTAAGAAACTTAGAGATATCTCTTCCTCATAACACTATGAAGTAGAATCTCTGGTTATCCCCATTTTACAAATGAAGAAACTGAGACAAACTGAGATTTAAATGATTTGACCTTGGACACAGAGATCCACAGATGTGGCTCGGTATCCCCCATGTGATATAGTTCGAAGAAGTTTCTTGGGAGCATGAAAAACTCAGTGTGAGCCACTTGGCTAGTATATGTTAGAGTTAGGACTTGAACCTCCTATCTCTTGCTGATTCCAGTGTCTCACTCTACTCACTATATTAAATTACATTCTTTATCATCATAAATATTTTAATATTTTAATTGCTTTTGTTTTGCTGCCCTAAATGTGAGTCAAATTCACCTAAAATGGGGTTCTCCCTTGAGTAATTGAAAATTTTAATCTGTTGAATTTCCAGGTTGGTTGCCATCATCATACCCTCCAAAGCTTGGGGAAATTCCTAGCAGAGAGGGAAATATATGGATCATTCCCCCCCCCCCTCAACCCTTCAGTCAATGATCTCAACTATCAAAACCCCTTCATTAGCAACCTACTATCAAGACGCATCCTTTGCTTTCTCTTCTCTCACCCCTTTTGCCTCAAATCTAGTTCTTGGGAAAATCCAAAGCAACCTCTCAGTTAGAAAAATTGGCATTTCTTAACCCACACTGTATCACTGTGATAGAAATAGGATCCCAAATAAATGTTTGCTCAATGAGAAGCTCTCTTGGAAGATAATTTACTTTATAAAAAATAAGTCTATTATTTTAAGTGGAGTTTTGACTTCTGAATTTTCATTTAAATGAACTGCTATTTAAATAAGCAGGGCAATGGGTCTACATGGAGACACTAGCTGTAGGGATGGTGTGAGCGTTGATTTTAACTGGCTCTTATGATATCACCATTATCTTGGTTATTGAAGGCATTAGAAGCTGTTTGCTGTCAGTTAAATGATCACATCTCAAGTGCACCTGCTTTATAATTATTCATTTGGAGCAAGATCATTAACATATTCCTTAAGTCATTTACAGGCAATTTGACTCAATATTAACATTTTTCACTCTTTATAACAAATTAATGAGATATATAAATATATGGGTGCAAAGACATTTCCTACAACTCCTCTCCTAATTAGCGTATACTAAAGGTCTATGGTTTGGGTGGCTTGCTTATTCTGAGATAAGTAGTGTCTGAGGCTCAGCAACAATTACGGTAGTGAGGAAGAAAATGCTGAGGAAATGTAGATGTCATGATGACATGAGCCTGCTTTTCCTTTAGTACTTATAAAAGTTGGAATACTTTGGGACCCAATTCTTGGCATCAGAAGAGCAAAAACAACAATTTGACTGGAAACCATGTGGGAGGGAGAATACTATAGGATTAACTAGCCTTGCCCTCCAAGAGTCTACAATATCAATCCATCCATACTTATTGTTTGCTGTGTGCCACACAGGCACTATTCTAAATGCTTTTTGTATTTCGTAGTTGAGCAAACAAAGTGTACATACATAGGAAGTGCTATTACACATCTCATATAATGACTTTGACAGGCAGATCCCCAAAAGCTTCCCCATAGCTGCTGAAAAAAGCCCAAAGTCTTGAGAAAGAAAGGAGTGAAAAAAAACCCAAAACCTCAAGATTGACAAAATAGGTGGTTGAGCTTCCCTTGGTCTCCATGTTCCTTTGCAGGAGCTGGAGTCCAGTACAGTAGAGCCATTTAGAGGCAGTGATACCAACTGTGAAGCTCATTGAAGAAATACGAAAAACGCTGGCTCTTCTATTCCCATTTTCTCCCATTCCTCAGCTTTTTGTATCTGTTACAACAATGACAATAAAATCCTGTAGTAAACTGCTATTTTGTGTTAGTGGCAGCTCTTCCCTATTACGCTGGGATCTTTAGTGCCTTTATAAATATATACTAGGAAATGAGACACAGAAAAGGAGAAATTAAAAAGAAGTTTAAAAAAAGACATTGAGAAGCACTATATTAGACAATTTCCAGAGCAGGCTAAAAATCCAAACCAAAACCTAAACAAAAAATATAGCCCACTAAAATTAGCTATGTTTGTTGGAATTAACATTTGTCCTTACAAAAGATACTGAAACTATCTTGCTGTTAGAACAGCAGCTTTTTTCCCATTTATTTCTCATTTCTTCTTTCTCTTTACCATTTCTTCCTTTATCTTATACAAGAAGGAAAAGGAAAGAAGAAATAGTCTATGGGAGAAAAGTAGCCCAATGATAAATGTTTACCCTAAGAAAAAGTCCCCAGAGCTTCATGCTCTCAGAGGACAACGATTGGTCCTCCGGATCAAAAGGGGTTCTATTATTCTCAGGCAGTTTGGAAATATTACTTGCTCTTTGAGTATAGTTCCCATGACCTTATTTCTTGTGTATTCCTATTTTGCTTAGCCCAAAGCTCTGCTCACAGTAGTGCTTCAACATCATCAAAAGCTTCCTAACACTGGGCCTGATGAAGAAACAAAGCAGACTTGACAAGGTCAATTTTCAATTAAAAATATATCCAATGATTACAACAATATAAATAGAAAGAACATCAACCACAAAACAATAAAAAATGAGAACAGAGAAATTATAGTAGCCAGCTTAGTCTCATTAGTTTCCCCAGTTCCTTTCCAAATATGGGGATGCATAGGTGTGGGTCAAAGCATATAGTGAGATTTTTTCAATATATTGATTGGCTTTGCAGAAATTTTTCTCCTCTTTAAAAAAAGATTCTTTGCTATAAATGATGGGTTAAAAGATACCTGGGGAAAATGAAAGTGATAGAAAAATGCCTTAGAAGCAACACACAAGACTGATTCTAAGTTGGAAGATAAGAATTTTAAAAAGTGTAATAGTGAATTAGCTTTGTAATCAGGAAACTTTGGATCTGAAGTTCACCTCTGAGAGTCACTAGATGTGTGACTATGAGCTGGCACTTAAATTTTGAACTATATAGTTCCTTCATTTAGATACTAGAGATAATAATGTCTTTCGTACAGTCCACAAACTATGGATGTAAGAGGAGATGAGGAACAAATGAAAAAATGTATGGAAAGTAAATTCCCACCATTAATGTCCTATATTAATATCATTTGTTGCTATTTTCATAGATTATAACACTTCAGATGACTGCATATAAGGTACTCTGTATACTTCAGTCTATTAGTAGGGAGATTTCCATTATAATTTCCATTATCAAATATATCAAAACTATATCACAATTTAATTTCCCCCTAAAATTAAAACTACAAAGTATTAACTTTTATGTATCTAAAAATGTCTAGAGCACAGTAATGATTTCAATGAAGATATAAATTATAACTTTCTGAGAGAATAACTGATCTGGGATAGATATAAATCATTCTCTCCCCAGCTGGTCTTAGAACTCTTGGCACATTGTCAATCTGACCTATGATCCAATTCCCATCAACAAACAGCTAAATCTTCATGGTACGTGTGACAATTAGTTCTGTTAAGATACATGGCATTCAGAGACTGAATCGCTAGACTGATTTCAGAACGACATAGACCCCAAAGGTAGGAAGTAGGTTTGAGTTCTTTGTTCTATTATAGTCTGGAACAATTTTCAAGAACTTCATTCAGAATTTAGGCAAATGGTTGGATGGAGGGGTTGGGGAAGGGCCAAGACAATCAACTTCTCAAAAGATTTTCCAGACTAAGAAATTGATGGACTTGAAATTCAATTTGTAAGGATGGTGGAATCAATGGATGATTCCATAAGATGGTGTCTTTAATATGAGGCTCCAAATCCAAAACAGAGGAAAATGGGCAGAAGTCAAGATCTTTTGGGAAGTATGGAACACACCAACAACCTACAAGGAACTTAATGGAAAGTTGCAAGCAGCAGCTGAAATGATATTAAAATGTTTCCATCTAAGAAGCTCTGAGGATTTCTTCCCTTTTTAAGAATAAATTCTAGAAAAGGTAGACGAGACTCATGTCTACAATTCTCTACCATCTACTTATTTTCATGGTGGAAAATTTGGTTGCAAGGATAGATTGAAGTTTTTAATGGACAAATGGATTTCTATTTCTTCCCCAGTCTCATCCTATACTCTTCAGCTTCTCTGTAGTTTAAAAGATCATCACTTATCCCCAAAACTACTTCCTAAAAGTGCCCACCTCTTAAAATCCTCCTATTGTTCAAAGTCCAGCTTAAAATGCATTCTTCTCCAGGAAGTAGTTGAAATCTGCATCAAATTCTTATTGGCTGTGTGACCCTGGGTAAGGCAGTTTCCTATTTGCTGTTACCTCAGTTTCCTATTTGTAAAAAAAAAATAGAGAGAGAGAGAAGGAGTGAAATAGAGAGAAAAGAGAGAGAGAAAGACAGAAGAGAGAGAATAACAAACTGTTACTGATTCACAGGTGTTAGTAATAATGAGGTAATAAAAATAATGAGATAATAATTATTATTATCATATATAAAATCATATAATAAAACTATTAAGGCTTTGAACTTCAGTAATACTTTTTAGATACTCCAAAGAGAGTTTTAAGATTTACAAAGTTCTTTATGAATAATAACTCATCTGATCCTAACAACAAACTTGGGAAGTGTATAACATATTATCCATATTATTTTACAAATGAGAAAATCCAGACATAAGTGACGTGACTTTCCTGGGATCACACAGCTCATAAGTGTTTGAGTTTGCATTTGAATTCAGGTCTTCTTGATTCCAAGTCCTACACTCTATGCACTGTGCCACCTTTGTAAACTATTGTTAATTAATGTTATTATTCTATATTGTTAAAGAAGTTCCTTGTTACAATATCTCCCCTTTGCCCTGATCACATTCCAGCTTATACCATACTTTTTTGAATAAATGACATTTTCCCTACTGGGCTGTAAACCAGTTCCAGAGGAGAATGCCCAGAATCTAACAGTGGCTTGACCCTGGAGAACACTCAGCAAAAATTTGTTTAAATACTCTTAAAGATAGCTTTAAAATACATTCTTTGCCAAAAATTGTCCAAAACTTTCTTATCATCTATGACCTGACCCTCATTGCCTGGGAAGTCAGGTAGATTAGATTTCACTTCTCTCCTAGGAGCTGGGATATCATATCTAAAATGAAGCTTAGAACATAAGGAATTCATTAAATTAGAACTTCTTTTTTGTCAGCCATGCCCTTATTCTGAAAATATTTTCTTAGTAAAATAACAAACATATATACCACCTACGATCTACAAAATACTTGACACGTTATCTCAATTGATGCTCAAAACCTTCCTATTAAAGATACTAAAGGAATTAGTAGTCATGTTTTCAGATAAGAAAAGAGAGACTTATATTGGTTCAGGAACTCACTCATGTTCTCATAGCTAGTTAGTGTAAGAGGCAGGATCTGAATAGAGATCTCTTCTAATCCCAACTCGCCTGCTCTTTGCCCCATCCCCATGTTGTTTCACAATTACAGAATAGGATTTTCTGTTGTTCAGATGTTTTTCAGTCTTGTCCTGATCTTCATAACACCATTTTTTTCTTGGCAAAGACACTGAAGTGGTCAGCCATTTCCTTTTCCAGCTCATTAGACAGATGAGGAAACTGAAGAAAGCAGGCTTAGGTGACTTGCCCAGGGTCACATAGCTAGTAAGACACTGGTTTAGAACTGATGAAGATGAGTTTTCCTGACTCCAGATCTGAAACTATTCACTTAGTATTGATTCTATGACTCCAGATATGGGTTTTATAAAAGCTAATTACTTAAGCTTTCCATCAAAAGGATAGTTTCCAACCAATTTAGAAGTATATTTAATACCAGCAAAATAAGTAGTACTTTTTCTTAAATGTTTGCTGTAAAAGATACCCTTTGGATACTTTTCACATTTGAAAGCATGGATGCTTGTAATTTTCTAAATTGATATGGATTATTTTTCATTTTGCAACATGTTTGTCAATGGAGTACTAATGAAAAAGTTATTCCATGCCTTCTACATTGTCAGATTATTTGTAAAAAAACCTCAGTTTAAATCACAAAAAATGTTCATAAAGTCCCTGACAGTTCATTGTGCCTCAATTTGTAGAAAAATGTTTCTGATATTAAACAAATCAATGAAAAAATAGATAAGTGAATAGGTAAATAAGTGGATAGAAGATGAATAGATAAATAAATGGCCACAACCACAGAGGAGCAAACCTTTTCATTTATATTTCATTTCTATGTTGCATTAAACCAGCATAGAAATGACCTTAAAAATTCTCTTAGAATGACATTCAGTCATTTGACAAAATAAGAACCACTCAGTAACAGGAGTAGATTTTTAAGATGTGCGTATATATAATATATGGACATATGGATATTATTCTTGTCATTGATGATGCTGATGCTGATGTTGTTATCTAGCCCATCCTCAGAA
The DNA here is from genome assembly GCF_016433145.1 of Gracilinanus agilis. Taxonomy (NCBI): domain Eukaryota; kingdom Metazoa; phylum Chordata; class Mammalia; order Didelphimorphia; family Didelphidae; genus Gracilinanus; species Gracilinanus agilis. The sequence continues at coordinate 635,687,324 of NC_058132.1, forward strand.
ATACATATCAATGGATTTTTTCCATGTCTTATAAAACTATAAAAGAAACTTAAAGATCATACAATTCAATCCCCTTAATATTATAGACAAAGAAATTAAGGCAAAGATAGATGGCATGACTTCTTCAAAGTTACAGAATAATTAAGTGGCAGGGTTTGAATTCGAAGCCAGATCCTCTATCACTAAGTCTAGAAAAAAATAGTGAGGTGGGACACAGTCCCAATGATGATAATGAATAATGCATTTCACATTAATTCTGCTTTGTTAATACTACATTCTAATTCTGGAAGGCAATTTGGAACTATGCCCAAAGGGCTTTAAAAGAATGCATACCCTTTGATCCAGAAATATCACTATTAAGTTTGCAGCCTAAAGAGATAGTGGTGGTAAAAAATTGGAAAATGAGAAGGTGTCCATCGGTTGGGGAATGGCTGAACAAATTGTGGTATATGATGGTGATGGAATACTACTGTGTTGTAAGGAATGATGAACTGGAGGATTTCTATATGAACTGGAAGAATCTCCAGAAACTGATACAGAGTGAAATAAGCAGAACCAAGAGAGCATTATACACAGAAAGTGAGACATTGTGGAACAATACAATACAATAGACTTTGCTAATGCAATACAATCCCAAGGGATTTATGAGAAAGAATGCTATACACAAGTCCACATTGAGAGAAAGAACTATGGGAATAGAAACACAGAAGAAAAACAAATGACTTAACATTTGTTCATTTGTACATATAATTTGGGATTTTTGTTTTAAAAGACTGCTTTATTGTGAAAATGAATAATATGGAAATAGGTATAAGTGATAACATTTGTATAATTTAGTGGAAGTGCTTATTGGATCTGGGAGGGGGAGGTAAGAGAGCAGGGAAAAAATGAAATATGGAAATATGGAAAATATTTTAAAATTAAAAAATATATATTATATTCTAGTCTTTCATTTTTTTGTTGTTGTTATCCTCTCCTGAACCTCCCCCTCAGAAATCTCCACAATCTTTATGTTGGAGAGCTTTGACCTGCTTGTAGCACTAATTTCTATTTTTTTCTCTGCCTCAATTTCCTCATCTTCCAGAGAGACATTTGAAAATAAGGGCCCCTTTGATTTATATATGTTTTTCCTTTTAGTGTTCACATCTACTCCATTGGACTCCATTATTACCTCTATGGAGATGAATCTCAAATCTATACTATATATATATGTATGTGTAAACTATGAGGAAATTAGAAAATTGGATATTTGATGTATGATAACACCCAGGCTGTCTCTAAAGATCTGAGAGTCCCAATCATGGAATAAAGAGAAGGGAACTGCTTCCTTGAGGGACTCTGGTGAAGGCTGAAACAGGGAGAGGGTGGCTCCTTTTACCTGTCCCAGTGGAGAGTCCAAGGAGTGTGGATTTAATACCAAAAAGAAAGATCCATCAGTGAAAGATTAAGTGAGCAAGAAGATCTAACTGAGGTGGTGGACATCCCAGTCTGAGCCAAACTCCTTGATTTTACTTTCCTGGATTTACTTTCCTGTGAACCTGTTTTCCTGCAATCATCAAGAGGAGCAGAAGAAGTAGACAAAATCTGTGACAGATCTAATTCCCTTCCAGCCTGTGTTAGAGCCTATGTTAGAGCAGTGTAGTCTTTGACCCATCTCTCAGTCCTTGTGTTTATCTTTTAGTATCCTAGGTTTAGTGTGACCTCTCCCCATTATCTCTAACCCCTATAGTCATTATAAACCTGTGTTTTATAATTCTTTAGTCCAGGTCTCATTTACTACTGTTTGTTGGCTTCATAGACTCCTAGGTTAGGTGGATCTGAGGTGGCAATTGGTATCAACTGCCATTCCAAGATTTCTCATACCCTGTATTTTGGTGTGGTTTATGTTTCCCCATTATACATGAATGTTTAGGTGTCTATTTGCCAGTTTGCAGTATTATCCAACTTGTAATACAGGCAAGTCCACTTAAGATATGTACCCCAGGATAAAGGAACTTTATGAGTCAACTTCTATTATTATAGAAATTTAACCTTAGCCAGTACCCCTTTTCTTTGTTGGCAACCCCAAACAATGGTTGTTGAATCTCTGAAACGTATCTCCCAGAGTGATGAGTGGAGTCCTCCCTACCATTCTAGAAGCTGCCATATTGGTGCTGTACAGCCATACTAAAGACCTTGTGATGACTCCTGGAATCCAGAAGATTTGCCTCAAGTATGTGTTAACTGAGGTCAAAGTCCTCCAAATCAGAAGACCTTAACAAAGGGACATCAAGGAGCATCAATTGGAGCTGGGGTAGGAAGTAGGGGCTTGGAATCTGGGATGTAGAAGAATATGGCAAAGATTCCTGTTTTGTATTATTTAATAATTAAGTATAAATTAAGAAATGGTCTCAAGATTTTATTTTAATCATTTTACTTTCTAATTTAATTTAATTTTTATTTTATCATACTATACTTAATTTTACAATTAATGTTAAATTTAAATTTATAATTAATAATACTGAATTTAATTTTAATCATAGTCCTATAATCATAGCTTATAGAACCCTACAATTGTGTTTACCTTTAACATAATCTGTAATAATTATAAGATACAAATAGCTCAAAGTAAAGTCATTTGATCATTAAATGTAGTAAGAAAATAAAAAAGGAGAAATAAAAGATTTACTCCCATAAACCTGGGGTATACTCTCCTACAAAGGTATTACTATGAAATGCAGGTAGGTAGCATTTCTGAGCAGGGCATAAGCAGAAAGAAACTTCTTTTCCTTCATAGACTGGCCTATGTATCCCATTTCATTTAGCCTTGAATAGAAGACCTTTCATTTCTAGCAGAAGATGCTTTGTTCCAGGAACCAAGTTCCCTAGTATACAGAGCAAGGTCTTCTCACCTACCTAATGATCACAGATTTAATTTTTTCTAGAAGAACAAACACCCAGGCACCCACAGGTGAAGACCATCTTTTCTTCCCACTTAGTAAAGCAGCATTCTTGGTCTTCTTTATACTTCTCCATTATTATCTCAAACCTTGTATTGTCCCTCTCTTATCCTTTTTAATTTTCTTTTTGTGTATGGTCTTCCCCCATTAAATTGTAAACTCCTTCAGGATAAGGACTGTCTTCTTTTTATATCTGTAAGTAAGAGCTAAAGAAATGTTTATTGATTGCCTCTTAGAGGCTGGCAAATTTCAGCAATCTCTGGGCTCTACTTGCCCTAACGATTTGCTCTGGGTTTGTTGCTCAAGACCTACAATTTCATGTCCCTCTTATTCAGCAGGAGGTTCCCCAAATTCTTCCTGTCCCCCTACAACACAGGTAAATGGCCTAGTAGATCCAGTACCATTCTTGAAATCAAGAGTTAAAATTCAGCTAGCTGTGTGACCCTCAGTAAGTCACATAACTTTCCTCATCTTTAAAAGTGAGAATAATAATAAAAAGTACTTGCCTCCCAGAGTTATAGTAAGGATCAAATGAGATATTTTTTAAAGTGCAAGACAAATGCTAGCTATTATTATATTAAAGTAAAGATTATTTGCCTGATAATTACTTTTTAAAGCACTTTTGGAGTTAGTTTCCCAGATTTCCAATTTCAAACTTCTATTCTCTGGTATAAATGACTAAGCAAAAGGAAAGTGAAGAGACAAAGCCAACTCTGGAGGTGAGACCATCTTCTTTTCTATTACTTCAACTGCATTCATGGACTTTCATATGCAGATATAATCAAAGTCTAGTTCTCATTTACCACAATCTTTCTATCTACAGCTCTGTCTGGGGTTCTAGACCCAAGATCCATAATATAGACAGACAAACTGACATATAGATAGATTAGATAGATAGAATGATATTATAGAGAGATAGATGAATAGATGGATTGATGGATAGTAGATGGATAGGTGGATGGATAGAGAGATAGATAGATAGATAGATAGTAGATGGATAGGTGGATGGATAGAAAGATAGATAGATGGATGGATAGATGGATTGATGGATAGTAGATGGATAGAGAGATAGATAGATAGATAGATAGATAGATAGATAGATAGATAGATAGACAGATGGATAGGTGGATAGATGGATGAAGACACATAGCTAGAGATAGCTAGATAAATATAGAGTGAAGTGATGATGTCCAAAAGAAGAACCATAAATGGTATTGGAGAGCAATGATCATATCACTGTCCTAATTCTCTGTATTAAGGGATTTAGGAGCAATTATATCTTCTGAAATTTCATTTGATCCATTTTCTCTCCTACCCCTTTCCCCCAAGCTTTATACTTTTCCATTATGATCCCAAACCCAGTGCCTTCTCTCTCTTATCCTTTTTAATCTTCCTTTAGTATATGGTCTTCTCACATTAAATTGTAAGCTCTTTGAGTATTAGGACTGTCTCCTTTTTACCCTATTCCTTGCCACTTTTTAACACACTGATCTTTGAGTTTCCCATTCCAATTACCTCTCTCTTTTCTTTTAGCCAAATAAATTAGTGGCTATATCTTAGTTAACACCTAAGTAACTCAAGAATATTTGCCTCAAGTCTTGGAATTCTTGATATGACTCTATTCAGCAGTTTGTGTTACTGAGGCCACTAATGCAGCTTCAAATATAGAGACAAGAAACCATATTGGTTTAATACAGCTTTATCTGAGTCATAAGAGCTGAACTGAATTCTGGCTCTATTTCTTATTTCTCTTTCTTACTGTGCAGTCCAATGAATGATAATGCATGTGTATTAAAGAGACAGTATGAAAGAGTAAAAGATAAAGTCATTGGTTATAGTTTCATTTTTGTAACTCACATTTTTAGTGGAGGAATGTAAGTTTGGAGAAAACATTTAATTCCTAGTGCTTCTTTGAGAATCTGAAAAAAATTAATATGAATTCCGGCAGAATAAGATTTTGGCTAACCATATCATCTTTCTGGAGCTCATTTCTATTGGGGGAGGTAAGGATGAGGAAAGGCAACTTCTGCATGAATCTAGTTGCAACTAAACATATAGGGAATGAAATTTCCAGACTCCTGGGATTTAAGCTAAGCAATTATGCTCATAGAAAGTGACCTGAATTTCTGAACCATTTGATTTTAGCCTTGAAAAAATATACATACAAATACAGCCCTCTAATCATATTGTGTTTTTCTTTGCATGTTGGAAAGCTTGGGATGGGGGTATGAAGAGAAACAACATTTGCTCAGCATTTTGCCCACTCTGGGGGGAAAAATGGGAATTTGGCCCTTGCAAGGTAGCATTTTTTCAACTTGATGAAATGACTGCTGACTTTCTTGCCATTAAATTTGCTTTAAATCATTGCTCTAGAGACTTTTATGCAAGCGATCAAGTGATCACATTTTTAGGCTCATAATACATGCTTATTGATTGATCTTAGTAAAACTGAATTTACAGTCTTCTTACACCTAACTCCCCAGCTCTGTCCTCACTCTTAATCCAGTAATACTTGCTTCCTCATTGTAGTGATTACATTTTACCAGCAACCAAGAGATTGAATTATCTCTCATAACCTTCCAAAAAAAATCAAATTGAACCAGCATTATCTACCAGCTACAAATGACTGATCTCAAAGGCTTCACTTCCATTTTAATGTTTCAGCTTTTTGCAGATCATCCAATTATGTGACATAAAAAAAGACAAACTCATATTGTTTGTATATACTGGAAAGTTCAGCCCTAAAAGACTTGCTTGCTTCTTGCCCCATCTCTTTGTCATGTATCTTGTCAAAAATATATCAAGACCTAACCTAAGCTAGAAGTTTTAAGAGAGAATGAATATTTCCTGGGAAAATATTTTATCTTTGAGGGAAAATAATGAATCCGGAGGACAAAGTTTCAGGGAAAGTGGTCAGATGAGAGTGCATTGATCTCAATGTCCAGTGGAAAGGAAATTGAGAGGCATCCACAAGATACTGATAAAGAGAGAGGCCAGGATTTATTCTTACCCTCTCCCAGCCTCCCAGGCAAAACTGCTTCTATCTAGAGTGCATAAAATTTGGCCACCATTAGGTTGACACCCTGAAATATGCTTACATTTGCCATTCTTTTGTATTTTTACACTATTACTTATGAATGAGCATTCAAACAATATACCTCCATACCACATGGGATGTCGATTTCAAAATATATTCATCTAAATTCAACATAGGTATTAACTAACCAATGGGCCTAATTTCTAACTCCATCTTGACTATTATTCCTTATTAATTCCCAGAATTTTATGCTTTTTCACCTCTTCTTCATCATTCATATTTGATCTTTGGCATTCATATTGAATTCATGTTTGATAGACATTCACATGATATTTAACCATTATTTTCTTTAAAGTTAAAAAAAACCTCACCATTATAACAATGGAGTTCAAATTGAACATGGGGTACAACTGGTTTCCTGGGTTTAGGCTTAAAGGGTTGCAGGGCTGTTCACAACTTCCCCAGATAACAGTAATGCTGATTACAGATCATTCAAACAAATGCTCTCTGATTTGGCTATTATAACCCTGTCTGCCTGTGCTAAGGCAAAAAAAAAAAAAAAAAAAAAAGCAAGTGATATAATTCCCTATGTGTTGAAACCTTTTAGCTGGGAACAGCTTTTTAATGGGTTTTTTTGCAGTCAGCAAGAAATGTACATTTATTCAACTGAAGGCAACAATGATGATAAAAAAAATGTTCCCAACTCTTGTTTCACTACATGATTTTCAAGATGGTTTTGTAAAGTTTCATTTACAGTCTGTAACAAAGCAAATCAGGAGATACATTTATTATCTCTATAGAGCACAATAAAAGTATGGAGGAAAATAATATAACCCCATCAAATGATAACACAGCATCTATGTCAAGGCAGGCCCTGAAATGGCACCCTTTTCTGTTCCTAATCACAAAGAATTGGCAGGCAAATGTTACAGCCTTTACCTTCAGAAAGATGTCTTTCCTTCTCTTAGCAACATCCAAAGTTTGCTTAATGTTCATGGATTTTCAATTCAACTCAATTAATCAATCAGAACATTTATTAAGCACCTACTATGTGCCAGGCTCTTGCAGTCTTGGGAAGGGGGGTTAAAAATTCCCTATTTGCAATTTGGCCAGCATTTATTAAATTTATTATATACCAGACACTTTCACTAAGCTTAGGATACAAAGACAAAAGAAAATAATTTGGAAACAGCCTGTACTCTCAAGGAGTTTACAGTCTAAGGGGATAAAACAGCTAGATCACTTTTAAATTTCTAAGAAAAAAGATGGTAGGCTCTCAGTGGAGAATGAATTCATCTTGAGGCAAGAAGGCTTGGGTTCAAGTTCATACTGTTTGAAGAACTCCAGTCCCCTCAGGGAAATACCTAAGGAGATGCAATGACTAAACTGTAGAAGAGTTGCTGATCTGTATAGCTAAAGGGTATTCCCTTTACCAATAAAAATTACAAGTGTAGATTTTTTTTAAGTAAAAAGAGCACAATGATATAAGATGAGGGAAAAGGAAGATAAACAGCCAGAAAGAACAATTACTGTAAACATAAGAATACAGCCAGTTCCCAGTTTCCAGAGCAATGAAATAATCACAGTAATAGAATCTGAAAATTTCATGGCCCCAGTTAGTTCATCCAGACTATGAGTTGCAGGCAAAAAAATTCCAAACATTCTGGCTTGGTAGATAATGTCCTTCAAAATTTCAGTAAGAGGGACTTGAAATGAAGAGATGGTGAGTAATTCAGAATTTGGAATTGGGAATACTTTCTTCTGGGTTACTTAATGGGAAAGAATATTTTCTTTGAACTCTCTCCAAAACAAGAACTTAATGAGACTTTGTATGTCTAGAATCTAATGGGAACACAAACTGTCATGAGTTGGTGATTTTTCACCCAGTACTGTTCTCAAATCTTTGCACAGAACAATACTGAGGAGAAAGACCTTTAGGTCTTTCTTTATCCACTGTAGTTGTCAACTGATTACCTGTGGGATCAAAAAACAGTCTGGAGCATTCTGTTTGGGGAGAGATATTTTTTAATTTGTCAAGAAAAAAAAAGAAAATGTGCGATTTACTTCTTTTAACATATTTATATCTCTCTATCTAACATATTTATATCCAGGATCTCTCACAATTTAACATATTTTTTCTTACAATTCATAAACAGTTGGATATTAGCCCATCTTCCTTGCTTTGTGGGGGTCAAATAGCAATGATTTTCTGAAGGATTTAGGGTATGTTTTCTCTTATACTCTATAACTGGCAATAAGGCAGGGGAACATGCTTATTGGAATGGGACTTTTGATACATAAAATTTATATTACAAAGTCCGTGATCTTACAGGCTTTTTCAGACCAGGATTACTTTAACTGACCTAAGATACATACTCCCATATGAAGTCCTAACTGTTGTTGTCTGTCCTGTCTTGACTTTCCTGTGAATTGGATTTAAGCGGATTGGTGATGCCTCAGGATGTAGTGGATGACCTTGGCATCCTGGATGTCTGACCAGTCTCTACGTGCTCCATTTCCCCTATTTCATCCACCTTCATGGCTGTTGGAGCAAATTGTTTTCATCTGCCCATTCCATTGGAGGAAGTCTTCTCATGGTTGTGATAAACATCCCCCAACTCACTGATGAGTTTGAAGCACGCCATTTACCCTCTACATGGTTTAGTCTGCCTTCCAACATAGTTTTAGCAAGGTATGGCCATGGTGCGTGCAACAGAGTCTTAGAGCCATGGTTGAGAATTTAATAAGAGGTAGACACCAAAAGTGGATCAGCAATCTTGAGAAGGGTTCAGCAAACCCTCACACTAGGGGTGCTGGTCCTTCCCAAACTCCTCATCTTAACTAATGGGGACAGGGAAACCTCCATTGTTTGGGGAGTGTATGACTTCAATGGCTACTTTAGTGTCTTGTTGTGTATTCACTTATGTATGATAACCATAGAAGAAAAGAAGACTTCCATTGTTCTCGAGGCATAAGGCAAAAATAAGAGGAACTAAGTACAACTACATTTGCATGCTAAATAATAAACAATTAGTATGGGCAAAAGCATCCCAAGGGTGTCCTCTCTTTCTAAATTGTTTGGTCATTGCCAGGAGAATGGCCTCCAAGGACCTTCCCAAGTACAAGGACCAAGACCTTTTAGATTCCACATACTAATCTTAGCCTCAATTTGCAGTGAGGGTGAAGTAGAAAGAAGATCTCACTAAGAGTATATAATTTCTAATACACAAGAATTTATAATATTAAAGATAAAGGAATTTAATTTTCAATGTAACTGTAAAAATATGTTTGCATATATATATATATTCTCAGTGAAACATATTAATTGACAGTCTTTTAAGGTGAGAAAACAGGTGCATAAATAATATAGACAAAATAGGTCTGAGTTAGTTTGGTATTTACAAAACATCACATACCATTTAAAAAATAAGTGACAAGATGCTGCTAAAGATGGATCTAGGATGGTCTGAAGAATGAAGTCTCTAGTGGATAGAGTTTAGGACTTTGATATTTCCTCTTAGTTATGTGGCATCCCCTCCTTTTAGTTGGTTTGTCTCTCTCAGGCTCAATTTCCTCAACTGCAAAATAGGGATAAAAATAGCACCTGATACATAGGGTCATTGCTAGGATCAAAGGAGATAAAATGATATAAAACACGTTGTAAGCCTTAAAGTGCTATTGAAATACTAGCTGTTATTAGAAAGGAAAATAGTAGACCCTAGAGAAGACTTAGTCATCCTAACTCTTGTCTTGCATAACGATTGATTTTTAATAAACACGCCTATATCTGGACATCTAGTGAAAACTTTAAATCATTGATTTCAGATTTTTTGATGACCCAATTAAATCTCTAGTTATCTAAAGACTTCAATAACTTTAGTAGTTTCAGATCTCTGCTTTAATTAGTGCTCATTCCATCAAAGTGGTTCACAACTTCTCAGTCTTATAATAGTCTTAATAGTTTATCATGGTAAAAATTAATAATATGATAATCCTTTTGCTAACCATATTTTCAGAAGCTCTCTTTTAAAAATGAAGTATGAATCTTGTAACTATGGAAAAATATTCTAAATTAATCAATTTAATAAAATTTTCCCCCAAACTAAAAAAATTAAAACATTAAAAAAATAAAATAAAATAAAAATGAGGCATGAGACTCATAGAAGTAGCAAAAGCAGGACTCCTACCTACTCTTGGACTTCTGAATCCATGATTTTCATTTGCAAGGTAGGAAAAAGCTGGGGATCCATAAACATACATAGACATACATGTATATTTCTGTGTATAAGTATAAGTGTGCATGTAGTATGTGTATATATTTCTTATATACAGATATGTACATATAATATATATTTATGTATGTTATATAGTGCCGGACTAGAGTTAGGAAGACCTGAGTTCAAAAATAATCTTAAGAAGAATATGGCAATCCATTACATTTTTTGCCAAAAATTACCCAATGGGATCATGATGAGTCAGACACAACTGAAACAAATGAAACACACACACACAATATACACTCCTGAAAAAAAGAATATGCACACACACACACACACACACACATATATTTAATCCTAGAATCTTTTGAGATCTTGCCCAACTTAAACACATAAAGGAAAATCTCAAACTGAGCTAAGTTTAAAAGCTATTATGAAGTTTTCAGAAGATAAATAATAGGAAATGAACATTTCAAATTGATAGTAATAACTCTATATTAACTGTATTATTATAATTGAAATGTCTAGCAGGGCAGCCAGAAGGGAATTATATTAATTATAATTAATCATATTAATCCAGACTATATGTATATACTCACCATATATAATGCTAACTGGAATTTATTTAGGTGGTTTACAAAGATTATATTATTTGAGCCTCACAAAAAACCTAGGAGTTTTTTTTTTACAATATTGGAAATGAGGCAGTGGTTAAGTGACTTGTCCAGGATCATACAGCAAGTATGCTTCTATAGCTAGATTTGTACTCAGGTTCTTCCTGATCCCAAGGTCAGCAATCTGTCTACTGTACCACCTAATTTGGGGTCCAAAAATCTTAGTTCTATCACTTTTTATCTTTATGATTTTAGTCGAGTCACCTTGTGGCTTCAGACCTCAGTTTCCTCATCTGTAAAATGAGGTAGATGTGTTAGAGGATCTCTAAGGTTTTTTCTAGCTCTAAATATATAATGCTAGGAAATAAAATTTTCAAATAGTCCTTAGAAAAAATAACTATATAATCCATCAAGCCTTAAATTCTAGTTGAAAGAAGAAAAAAAACCACTTTCTTTTGGTATGTGGGTAGGTATATTAGAGAACTTAGAACTCCTTTGGAGAATTTCCATCCTACATTTTCAAAACATTCTCTCAAAAACTCATCTGAATAGGAATTTAATAAAAGGCCAAAGAATTCAATTCAAAGGGCCAAGATGCCCTTTGAATTATAGCACAAGACACATAACAATGAAGTGCCTATGCTGCAATATTGAATAAAATGAATTCAATCAAATAAAAATAAAATGGCAAATGGCAAATGCCAATACCCTGTTAAATTTAAAATACATTGAAAAACTTAAAAGAATGGAACAAGCTTAAAATTAGCATGAAAATTAAGCAAAACCAGCTAAACTGAGTTGTTAAACAAAGCCATTAAAGAGACAAACTACTGCTCAGGCTATTTTCCAACCAAATAACAATTTGTTAATATAAGCACATTGGCTGCAAATTAATTCTTTGTAATGTAGAATGGGCATCATTTTTACCCACTTCACTGATGCAAAAATCTACCCACTAAAAGCTAAGAAAACACAAAAGAAAGAAGGGGAAAGAAGGATGCATTGCTGAGGTTTGATTCCTCTGCCTCTGACTACACAATTTAATTTTAACAAAAATGGTTGTTTTGTTAAAATCAGACCAATCTTATTCCAAGGTGTGTATATGGGGGAGGGGGTGAATCCTCCAAGATCATCTAGTTCATCCCCTTGCATTAGTGTGGTTTTGACCTCTTCACTCTTTCTGTAAGTGTTTTATCTAATCTACTCTTCCATATCCTTAGTGATAGTGCCTCATCGACCTTTTTTCAGCAAATTATTCCAATGTCTAATCAACCCTATAGTTAGAAATGTTCTTCTAATGTCTAACCTAAATGTTCTAGTTTCAGGCTGTTACTCCTCGTTATACTACTCTTAACCACCTTAAATGATTCCTCCCCTTCTCAGTGTTATCACCTTCCAAGCATTTGTACTCTATCATGGCCATTGCCGGAGTTTTTTCTCTAAATAGCATGGTGCACATTATCTTACTTTAACCTCCCTGCAAAGATTGTGCCCTCCGAATTTCTTATCATTCTTGTTATCCAGGCTGAGCTTGAATCCAGTAAATGAAAGCAGCATCGCCTAGTGGCCAACCCAAGAGATGAGAGTGAAGGTTCCCTACCTGGTTTCTATATAAATCAGAAAATTTACTCCTGTAAGATAAAGAGATGTTAATGGATCTCATCTCTACCTCTTAGAACTCTTGTCTACCTTCTAAACCTGGGGATTTTTAACCTTGGGACTGTGAACTTTTTTTAAAAAAATATTTTAATAGCTGTATGTATTTCAATATAATTGGTGCCTTTTGGAGTCCTACATATTTAATTTTATGCATTTAAAGTGATTATTCTCAAAAGGTTTCTATAGACTTTATCATGGCACCAAAAAAGTTTAAAGGCTCCTGTTGTAGACTCAGCTCATGTTTGATGTACTTCAAGAAAACTTTTCTGATTCTCCAAATTATTTATGTCCATCCTGATGAAATTGCTTGTATTTATTTTTATTTAGCTTTTGTTCACTTATCTGTGAATGTTTTAAATCACATCCCAACTTGGGAGAATGCAAGCTAATTGAGGCAAATATTGCCTCCCTTTTTATCTTTGTATTCGAAATGTTGTACCTAGCACAGAGGAGACACAATAAATCCATATTCATTTATTTTTATCTGACATCTCAAAATATAAAGATGACTTAATTGAGAAAATAGTTATAAAGACTGGAGAAAGTTTCAGCTCATCTTAAACCATAATAATGATGAATAATTAATTTATGAATTTTTGTTATTTCTTTTAAAAGTTTCATTTTTTTTTGGAGTTACCATTTATTTTACATATGTATCATAATATATAACAATAATGTAATATAAATATTCATAATAAACAAATATATGATACAATATAATATGATACAATAATATAATTTGTTGTAAATATGTGATGAATTATGACGAATATGTTTATCCAAGAGAAATAAAGTTTTCATATTCTCCATGTTCAAAACTTGTCTCATTCTTTTCCTTACCCTCCCTCCTAGTTCTCTCCCCTCCCCAAGGGGGCAAGTAAGATGATATAGGTTGTATATATGTTATATAATAATAATATAATCCTTATTAATCTTATTGTGAAAATAAGAAAAAATTCGTGGAAGATAAAAAGTTAAGAATGTTTTGTTTCTGTAAAACCCAGTGGAATTGCTCATTGGCTACGGGAGGGGGTGGGAGGAAGGGAGAGAAAGAACATGAATCATGTATCTCTGGAAAAACAGTCTTAATTAATTGATTTTTTTCAGATAATGAATTGCTAGGATTGTAACTCAGGTAACTCTCCCAATATCTTAATGTAATCATTCTAAAATAAGCCATTGTAATGTTTGAGCATGATGTAATTTGCACAAATGTTAAAACATAAATGTAAACATTGCAAATGAAAAAGAAAAAAAGAATGGTATGTTTCAATCAGCATTTGGACTCTCTTCACTCTATGGTGGTAGAAATCCTTTTTCATTGTGAGTCCTTTAAAGTTGTCCTGGATTCTTGCCTTGTTGATAATAGTTAAGTCAATCACAGTCAATCATCAAAAACATCTTTCTCCCACTTCTGCTCACTTCACTTTGCATCACTTCAAAAAAGTCTTTCCAAATTTTTTATGGTCATCTTGTTGGTCATTTCTTATGGCACAATAGTATTGCATTACAATCATATGGTTCATTCCATTACAATCACTGGTTCAGCCATTCCCCAATGAATGGATATCTCTTTAGTTTCCAGTTCTTCGCCCACCACAAAAAGAGCTACTATAAATATTTTAGTTTCTTTTCATTTTTCCATAATCACCTTAGGAAATAAAACTAATAGTGGTGTTACTGGGTCAAAAGATATACACAATTTTAAAACTCTTTGAGGATAATACCAGATTGTTCTCCAAAGTGGTTGGATCAGTTCACAGTCCCTTTTGTTTTGATCAGATAGCCATTTTCTTTTAGTCCCTTCCCTGCATTCCTAACGACAAAGAAAAACCTTTAAGCAAAGTCAACTACTAACATACTGATAGGATATAGATTTCATACCTATAGACATCTTTGGTGCCCACTTCTAGGTTTCAAGGAAAAAAGCATACTTCTTCCTCAGTCCTCTAGGACCTAATTCATTAATTACAATTCACGAAGGTTCATATATTTGGGGGTGTTATTTTTCACTTTTGTTCTTGTAGTCATTTTGTATATTTTTCAATTTATTCCACTGTCATGGTTCAGTGGTTAGAGCATCAGCCTGAAATCAGGAAAGCCTGAAGTCAAATGCAACTATCAGATTTTTTAGTAGATATTTGACCCAAGTCAAGCCATTTAATCCCTATTTACCTCAGTCTTTATCATAAGAGGTTGCTGTGAGGATCAAATCAGATAACTATATTGCTCTTAACACATTACCCAGCACATTACAAGTGCTACCTAAAGGTTAATACTGTTATCTTCATCATGTCTCACTTTATAGTAGTCTTCCTGTATTTTAAACTCATCATACTCTTCTTGAGATGCAATATGATTTTACTGTATAAATATACCACAATTTTGCTCACCTTTTTTTTTTTTGCTCTTGCAAAAAGTACAGCTCTGGGTTTCTTACTGTACAGAGGAAGAATTCTTTCTGTTAATGATCTCTTGGAGTATATGGCAAATAATGAGATTTCTGGGTCAAAGTGTGGCAATACTTTAGTGACTTTCCTTGAATAATTATAAAGTGTTTCCCACATTGTTATTAGTGTGTCTGTCTTCATACTGCCCTATCTATACCTGCATGGTATTTTTAAAATAATCTTTAGCTCTTTAATGGGTGTGAAGAGAACCCTAAATGTTTTGATTTACATTTCTCTATTTTTTAGTGATTTGGAGAAATATTTTATAAAGTTGTTTATCATTTGGGCTTTTTATAATGAATTTGTCTTTCTTTTAAAATCTTGTCCCAAGCACTTACTAGTCAATGTGCTGTGATGCTAGATAAGTAATTTAATCATTCTTAGTTTCAGTTTTAACTTCAATAAAATGGGGATAGTAATAGCACCTATCTCAAAGGTTTGTAGAATATATGTAGAAGACTTGGAAAAATTTAAAGCAATATCAATATCAGATATTATTTTTACTATCCATCTACTTTCTATACCCTTTTGGGGATAAAGTCACCAAAAGAAGAAAAATAAATTCAAAATCTCATTGGTGATCCACTGTGAAATATTCACTTTTATTTACAATTATGGAGACTAATGGCTCATCTTTCTTCTTTAACTCCTCCTTTGATCTGTGAAACTATCACAACCCTCTATAGTTACAGAAAAAAAATTTAAACTCTCCACTATTTAGTTTAAGACCATTAAATTTCCTCTTCATTGAAACTTGGCTATTCATTCTACTTAAAATTCTTTTTATAGGATAACTCCCTCATGCTTTCTTTCACATTGCTCCCTTCTTCCCTTCTTTTCTTTCCTTCTGAATCCTCTCCATTCTTCTGAATCTGTCTCAAGGTCATCATTCCCTAAATGACTTTCTTGACCATACTCACCTTTTCCCCATTATTTCTCTCTTCTTTAAAAATAACTCATTTTCGACACAGGGTTAAGATGGCGGAAGAGTAAGAGCAGCTGCTTAACCTCTCCTAACCCACACATACAGGACTCCTCAAGAGGACATAAAAACAAATCCAGATGAATAAAGGGACCCCACAACAGGGCTCAGCATTGAAGGTACGTGGGATAGGGGCATTTCCATGCTATAAGGGGGTGAAATAGATCTCACTAAAACACGAGCTGAGCAACCCCACACACACATACCACTTACAGTGCCAAAGCCAGCACAAAAGAGTTAGAGCAAGTTTGGGGCATCCATTAAGTCCTTGGCAGCTCCCTGGGATCAATAGGACCTGCTCCTGAGAGCAACAAGACTTAAGACACCAAGAGGCTAAAGAACGCTCAGACCTTGAACACAAACCTTGAGCTCAGGCACAGACACAGGTGCAGATGCGGATCCTGAGCTCAGGCGTGGACCTTGGGTGGGGACCCAGTGCAAAGGGGTGAATGACTGTGGAAGCAGTGCCCTGAGACTGTTAAAGGAACTTCGGGCAGAGGAATAAGCAAGGGGACCATCAGGAGACTTGACCCTGAGAACAACTAGACCTGAGACCCCAGGAGCCTAGAGCTCAGACAAAATCTGGGTGTGAGGATAAAGCTGAGAGGGCTCTGGGCTAACAATGGCAAGCCAGAAACAAGAACCTCAGAAGAGAAAGATCAAGAAGAAATCTTTAACACTTGACAACTTTTACACAGAAAAAAATCAAGAAAACAGAGTAAACAGCAGAGGAGAAAAAACAAGTAATCATATCCAAACCTTCCCAAAAATATTAAAATTAGTCACAAGATCTTGAAGAGTTCAAATCTGAGATTATGAGAAAGATGGAAGAGATCTGGTTAGAAAATAACAGTTTAAAAGGCAGAATTTCACAATTGCAAAGTGAAGCTCAGAAGTCAAATGAATTGATGAGCAAATTGAAGAACAAAAATGATCACCTGGAAGCCTTGAAGAACCAAACAGACCAGATTGAGAAGGAAAATCAAAAGATTATAGGTGAAAACCAGTCTCTAAAGGCTAGAATTGGACAAATTGAAAAAAGATGCCCCCAAATCAAAAGAATTGATAAGCAAATCGGAGACCAAAATCAAACACTTGGGAATCAAACGGACCAAAATGAAAAGGAAAATCAAAAGATTATAGCAAATAACCAGTACCTAAAGACAAGAATTGGGCATGTAGAAGCCAATGATCTCTCAAGACAACAAGAACAAATAGAGCAAAGTTAAAACACTGATAAAATAGAAGGAAACATAAAATATCTCACTGAGAAATTGACAGATTAAGAAAACAGGTCTAGAAGAGACAATTTGAGAATCATTGGTCTTCCAGAAAAAGCAGAAATTAATAGAAATTTGGATTCTGTACTAAAGGAAATTATTCAGCAAAATTGCCCTGAAGTTCTACAACAATAGGGCGGCAATATAGACATTGAAAGGTTCCATAGATCACCATCTACACTAAACCCGGAAAAGACAACCCCCAGGAATATAATAGCCAAATTCAAGAGCTTCCAAGTAAAAGAAAAAATTTTTATAAGAAGCCAGAAAGAGACAATTCCGATATCAAGGTGCACCAATCAGGATCACAAAGGATCAGGCAGCCTCCACACTAAAAGACCACAAGGCTTGGAATATGATATTCAGAAATTCAAGAGAACTGGGCCTACAACCAAGGATCACCTACCCATCAAAACTGACTATATACTTCCAGGGAAAAGTTTTGGCATTCAACAAGATAGAAGATTTCCAAGTATTTGCACAGAAAATACCAGGACTAAATGGAAAGTTCAATATCCACAAAAACCAAGAGAAATAATGAAAAGGTAAATAAGAAACAGATGGGAGAGAAAGCTCTTATATATTTTTAAATTTGCCTCTTTAAAGGCTTCAATAAGATCTAATTATTCGTATTCCTATATGGAGAACTGTTATGTGTAATTCTCTCTAGTGAACTCTATTCACTATTATAGTATCCACTATTATAGTAATTAGAAAAATTATTCACAGGGAGAGGTTGGAGTACTAAATGGTCTAAGATGATAAAGGGTGGGTGGGAAAGAGGGGGGTGAATAGTAGATGGCACCAAGAAAAACTTGAATGAATTAGAAAAATAGGATATTCTATTACACACAAAGAGGGCATTGGAAGGAGAGGGGACAAATACTATTATAAGAAAGAGATGAAGAGAGCATTAAGAGGTAATATATAAACTTTACTCTCAGTGGAATTAACCCTGAGACAGAAGAGTAGCTATATCCATTCAGATATAGAACTCTATCTAACCCTACTGAGAAAATCAGAAGGGATAAACCAAGGGGAACAGGGGAGTGGGGAGTTCAAAAAAGGGTGGGGAGAAGAAGGGGGAAGGAATTCATTAGGCCTTAAAAATAAAAAGAGGGTAATAATAAGGTAGGGGGTAGAAAGTGTAGTAAATCAAGGGAGAGGACAAGGGTTACTGATTTAAAACAAATCACTGGTTTAAAAGGAAATAGCATAAGAAGAAGGGGTAGAACTAGGAGAGGATATCAAAATGTTGGGGAATACATAACTGATAATTATAACTCTGAATGTGAATGGGATGAACTTGCCCATAAAATGGAAGCAAATAGAAGAGTGGATTTAAAACTAAAATCCTACCATATGTTTTCTGCAGGAAACACATATGAGGCAGGTGGACATACATAGGTTTAAGGTAAATGGGTGGAGCAAAATCTTTTGGGCTTCAAATAAGAAAAAGAAGGCCTGAGTGGCAATCATGATTTCTGACAAAGCCAAAGTAAAAATAGATATGATTAAAAAAAAAGACAGGGAAGGTAATTACATCCTGATAAAAGGCAGTATAGACAATGAGGAAATAACAGTGCTCAATATGTATGCACCAAATGGCATAGCATCCAAAATCCTAAAGGAGAATCTGGCAGAGCCCGAGAAGGAAATAGATAGTAAAACAATACCAGTGGGAGATCTAAATTTCCTCTTTCAGATATAGATAAATCAAACCAAAAAATAAATAAGAAAGAGATAAGAGAGGTGAATGAAGTCCTAGAAAAATTAGATTTCATAGATGTGTGGAGAAAAATAAATAGGGACAAAAAGGAATACACCTTCTTTTCAGCTGCACATGGTACATTCACAAAGATTGACTATGTAATAGGGCATAGAAACATTGCAAACAAATGCAAAAGAGCAGAAATAATAAATGTAACCTTCTCAGACCATCATGCAATAAAAATAATAATTAGAAAGGGTACCCAGACAGGCAAATCAAAAACTAATTGGAAATTAAATAGTATGAGTCTCTAAAACCAGTCAGTTAAAGAAGAAATCAGAGAAACAACAATTTCATTGAAGAGAATGACAAGGATGAGACATCTTACCAAACTCGGTGGGATGCAGCTAAGGCAGTACTCAGGGGGAAATTTATATCTTTGAGTGCATATATTAACAAATTAGGGAGGGCAGAGATTAATGAATTGGGCATGCAACTTAAAAAACTAGAAAGCAAGCAAATTAAAAATCCCCAGATGAAAACTAAATTAGAAATACTAAAAATCAAGGGAAAAATTAGTAAAATCAAAAGTAAAAGAATTATTCAATTAATAAATAAGACTAGAAGCTGGTATTTTGAAAAAACAGATAAAATAGACAAAGTACTGGTCAATCTAATAAAAAAAAGGAAAGAAGAAAACCAAATTGATAGTATCAAAGATGAAAAGGGAGACCTCACCTCTAATGAAGGGGAAATTAAGGCAATCATTAAAAGCTATTTTGCCCAATTATATGGCAATAAACGTAGCAATCTAGGTGATATGGATGAATATTTACAAAAATATAAATTGCCTATATTGACAGCAGAAGAAATAAAATACCTAAACAATCCTATATCAGAAAAAGAAATTGAACATTCCATCAAAGAACTCCCTAAGAAAAAATCAACAGGGCCTAATGGATTCACAAGTGAATTCTATCAAACATTCAAAGAACAATTAATCCCAATACTATACAAATTATTTGATATAATAAGAAAGGAAGGAGTCCTACCAAATTCCTTTTATGACACAAATATTGTACTAATTCCAAAGCCAGGTAGAACAAAAACTGAGAAAGAAAACTACAGACCAATCTCCCTAATGAATATAGATGTAAAAATCTTAAATAGAATACAGCATAAAGACTCCAGCAAATGATCAAGAGGATTATCCACCATGATCAGGTGGGATTTATACCAGGAATGCAAGGATGGTTCAACATTAGGAAAACCATCCACATAATTGACCATATCAACAAACTAACAAACAAAAATTAAATGATTATCTCAATAGATGCTGAAAAGCCTTTGACAAAATACAGCACCCATTCCTATTGAAAACCCTGGAAAGTACAGAAATAGGAAGACCTTTCCTAAAAATAATAAACAGTATATATCTAAAACCATCAACAAGCATCATATGCAATGGGGATAAATTAGAAGCCTTCCCAATAAGATCAGGAGTGAAACAAGGATGCCCATCATCACCTCTAACATTGTACTAGAAACACTAGAAGTAGCAATTAGAGAAGAAAAAGAAATTGAAGGCATTAAAACAGGCAAGGAGGAGACTAAACTATCACTATTTGCAGCTGATATGATGATATACTTAAAAAAATCCTAGAGAATCAACCAAAAAGGTAGTAGTGTAGGAAAATATATGTAAGGGAATGGTGTCACCAGGGATATTATAATAAACTAAGGGGTTTGTGGGAACACACTCTGGGATTTAAGAGAGATTAGACTTGGACATTGAAGATTTGTACAGCTAAGCTACTCCTAACTGACAAATAACAGTCAACTGTCACTCTGGCCAGAGGCCTTGAATTCAACAGACAAGGCAACAGGATGAAACAGGGTTTTAATTAGAAACAACTAAAAGGAGGGATAGGAATGACTACTCTAAACTGTTATGGGGGTAATTTGAGGAAAGGTGTTTGGGATAAGGGAATTGAAAGGAGGATGTTGGAGACTTGGTATGTGGATAAACTAGGCTACAGGTAGGCTGGAATTAAAGGAGATTCAGGGTATAATAGGACTGAAGTCAGGAGTATAACACAGAAGGGAAACAGAGATCTTTTTGGGAGAAAAGAAGTTAAACTAAACAGGCTAACACAGCAGGCTTACAGACTAGGACTTAGACTCAAACACAAGCTGAGGGAAATAGACTAGACTGAAATTAACAAACAGGCTTTAGTTAATTTCACAGGAAGGGACCTATTTTGAAGTAACACCTTCCTTCAAGATGGATGCCTCAGCTACCCTCTAAGCCCAGAGTATGTTGTCTCTTTCCCTCTTCTTCCCTCTTGTTAACTAACAGACAAATTACACTAAATAAGACTATTGAAACACGAAAGGGTTTATTTATTTGAAGGATGTTGGTTAGGAAGGTGGATTAAAGGAAAGCCCTATTAGTTATCTCAGGAACCTCAGGTGGGGGAAGGGAAGTAAAGATGGAATCTGAGCAAGGACCTGCCTTGCTCAGTTTTACAAAATCTGTCTAAAGGGAATAAAGGTGATTTGATTAAATTATAAATAATGCTGTCAATTAAATAACTCTTCACAGATTTAACTCCTCTCTAATTTCTCTCCTTATAAACTCCACAGCCACTAAGGTAAGGGAGGGAAGGCAGGGTGGTATTAGGAAAGGAAGATATAAAGGGTCTATCTAAAGTAATAATTTCTTAAATAAATATATTAATGCTAGGCTAAATTTCAATATTGAAGCTAGATAATCTAAGAGCTCGATCATTGACTTCCTCCCTCCACGGAAGATCCCGTCAACTGCCTTCCTCAAGATTCTAAAACCTCTAACAGCTTTTTGGAACTCAGCCAAAGCTTGAAAAAACTATAACCCCCAATTCTGTATACTACAAAACCCTTAACACCTAATAACAAAACCCACAGGGAAAGGGAAGGACTTATTCTACTCTAACTTAGTGAGCTAAACTAACAAGGCCCAAGAAGCTGTAAATGGAGTCTCTGGGTTTCTGCCTCAAACCTGGAACCTGCCAGGCTTGAGTACAGCTAAGACTTTGTGGCTTTGGGATTCTCACTGCAATCCACTGATGATCTCTGGATGCCAGGAGCCAAGATGATCTCAGGTACCAGGTTGTGAGGGTTTTGCTTGAAGCACTGTCTACCAGGTTTCAAACTTCTCCTTCTTCCTTTGGCACTGTAGATTCTTGTCCTTTTGCTAGATGCCACACCAGGATCCTAGGGGAAAACAGGATACAGGGTGTCCTTTGCTCTGATGTCTCCCAGGCTGGCAAGTTTTGCCCACCACTAATGGAATCCACACTCAGGGCACAGACACACTTCCTCCTCCTTCATTCCAACCTGGAATTCCCAGCTCCAGCTCCTTCCTGCTAGGTACAACTTAATTCCTAATAAATAGCTAATCTAATCTTACTCATAACAGTATAAATAATTAACAACTTTAGCAAAGTTGCAGGATACAAAATAAATGCACATAAATCATCAGCATTTTTATATATTTCCAACACATCAGAGCAGCAAGAGGTAAGAAGAGAAACACCATTTAAAATCACCCTAGACAATATAAAATACTTGAGAATCTATCAAAACAAACACAGGAATTATAAGAACACAAATACAAACACTTACCAAACAATTAAAACTAGATCTAAACAATTGGAAAAGCATTGATTACTTATGGGCAGAATGAGCTAACCTAATAAAAATGACCATTCTACCCAAATTAATTTATTTATTTAGTTCCATGCCTATCAAACTACCAAAAAACTTCTTTACTAAATTAGAAAAAACTAACAAAGTTCATGTGGAAGAAGAAAACATCAAGAATATCAAGGGAAATGATGAAAATAAAACATGAAGGAAGTTGGCTTAGCAGTACCAGATATTAAACTATACTATAAAGTAGCAGTCATCAAAATGATATGGTACTGGCTATGAGACAGAAGGAAGGATCAGTGGAATAGCCTTGGGGTAAGTGATGGCACCAAGACAGTGTATGATAAACCCAAAGAGCCCAATTTTTGTGACAGAAATCCACTCTTTGACAAAAACTCCTGGGGAAATTGGAAAACAATATGGGAGAGATTAGGTTTAGATCAACATCTCACACCCTACACCAAGATAAATTCAGAATGGATGAATGGCCTGAAAATAGAGAGGTAAACTACAAATAAATTAAGTGAACACAGAATAGTATACTTGTCAGATTTCTGGGAAAGGAAAGATTTTAAAACTAAGCAAGAGTTAGAGAAAATTACAAAATGTAAAATAAATGATTTTGACTATACTAAATTAAAAAGCTTTTGTACCAACAAAACAATGCAAACAAAATCAGAAGCGAAGCAACAAATTGAGAAAAAACTTTATAACAAAAAACTCTGACTAATTACTCAAATATACAAGGAGTTAAACCAATTGTATAAAAAAATCAAGACATTCCCCAATTGATAAATGGGCAAGGGACATGAATAGGCAATTTTTAGATAAAGAAATCAAAACTATGAATAAGCACATGAGAAAGTGTTCTAAATCTCTAATAATTAGAAAAATGCATATCAAAAGAACACTGAGGTGTCACCTCACACCTTGCAGTTTGGCTAAAATGATAGTAGGGGAGAGTAATGATTGTTGGAGGGTATGTGGCCAAATTGGGACATTAAGGCATTGCTGGTAGAGTTGTGAACTGATCCAACCATTCTGGATGGCAATTTGGAACTATGCTCAAAGGGCTATAAAAGACTGCCTGCCCTTTGATCCAGCCATACCATTGTTGGGTTTGTACCCCAAATATATTATAGATAGACTTGTATGAAAATATTCATAGCTGTGCTTTTTGTGGTAGCAAAAACCTGGTAAATGAGGGTATGTCCTTCTATTGTGTAATGGCTGAACAAATTGTAGTATATGCTGGTGATGGAATACTATTGTGCTCAAAGGAATAATAAACTCGAGGAATTTCATGTGAACTGGAAAGACCTCCAGGAATTGATGCAGAGTGAAAGGAGCAGAACCAGAAGACCATTGTACTCACAGACCAATACACTCTGGTAAAATCGAATGTAATGGACTTCTGTACTAGCAGCAATAACAATTCTGAGGAACTTATGGAAAATAACGCCACACACATTCAGAGGAAGAACTACAGGAGAGGAAACACAGAAGAAAAGCAACTGCATGAACACATGGGTTGAGGAGGACATGATTGGGGATGTAGACTAGAAACTACCACATCGGTACAACTATCAACAATTTGGAAATAAGTCTTGATCAATGACACAAGTTAAAAACAGTGGAAATCTGCAACAGCTGGGGAGGTGGGAGGAGTTCGAGGAGGTGAAGGGGAAAGTAAGAACATGAATCATATAACCATGATAACTTTTCTAAAAAATAAAAATTATTTAAAAAAATAATTAATTTTCCATACTATTTATTTAATTCATCTCAGACTACCATGTATTATCTATTGAGATTATAAGTTCTTTAAAGCCATGGACTGTGCCTTTTTACCTTCCTCCCTTCAGTCATTTATGACACTTAGTATTGTTCCTATTCAGTCATTTCAGTTGTGTACTATTGTGATCTCATTTGAGATTTTCCTGGCAAAGATGAAACTGAGGCAAGCAGAGCAAATGACTTGTCCAGTGTCACATAACTAATAAGTATATGAGGCCAGATTTGAACTCAGGCGGATGTTTAAAGATGAGTCTTCCTGGTTCCAGGTCCAGCACTCTATTCATTGCACTATTTAGCTACCCTTTGAACTTACTAGGTAGAGATTTAATAAAATTTTTTTGAGTAATTAGCACAAATTTCATTTTTTGTATACATTAACAAAGCACATACAATACAAATCCCAGTTATATTATCATTCATTTAAATTATGAATTATATGAGTATAGATCTAGTTACTGGAATTAGATTCACTTATGTATTTTGTAAAACTTAGTCATTTTCCTCTATCATCATCTGATCTTCAAGACATCTTCATAAGATTCTCTTATGATATAGCTATAATGAATAAAAATAAATGCCAGAAAATTACTTTTATTGTTCTATATTTAAAGTAGTTGGACACAAATTTTCCAAAATACATCTACAACTTTATATCAGTATCACCTCCTCCAAAATAGACTTTGTCTCTTAACATGATGTGAATAAAGGCAACTTTGGGATTCAATTCATATTTAAGTCAAGCAACTTTGAACAGAAAGGCAAGGATGGGAAGATCTTTATTAAACTTTAGGTACTAGACTTCTTCTTATGAAGTCTTCTACTAGAGGAAAACCATTCATTTAAAATGCAATCTCCCCCTTTCCCTAACAACTGGAAAATAATTGGACAGACTTTCTGCCATTTACAAGATTCTTGAGGATATATTCCAAACCTCAAAATACCACATCTCACTCTTCCAGCTCCTGGATACAGAATGTGTAGTTGCTAAAGCTAAAACCAACTCCTTTCTTTTCCCCTTTTCTTGCCTTCATCCTCTTTAGCTTCCTATATCCCAGGATGGCTCTGCCTATTGTAAATTTTGTAATTTCCCATTCTTTCTTTAAAAAAATCCCCATTTCCTCTTAAAGTTCTTCTTTACAATGGAAAGTAATACTGAGTATTCATAATGGTGCCATTTCCCCCCCCAAGTCTCTCTAATAAAGGCTTCATTTCTCAAATACATAGAGAAATGAATTGAATATAAGGTGTTTTCTTTTCCTCCCAACTTGGAAAAAGGAAACTAATTTATTAAAATCTTTAAAACAAATATGCATTATCTTCAGAAATATGATTCAACCTGCACCTTGAATCTGTCATCTCTTTCAGGAGGTGGGTAGTGAGCTTCTTCATCAGTCCTCTGAAATCATGGTTGGGTCTAGAATCAGTCAGAGTTCTTAAGTCTTTTAAAGATGTCAGTCTTTATGATGCTGTTGTTATGATATAAATTGTTCTCCTGGTTCTGCTCACTTTACTCTCTGTCAGTTCATACAAGTCTTCCCAGGTTTCTCTGGAAGGATCAGGTGAAGCATCATTAGGAAGTGATACTTACATATGAATTTTAGGAGACTAAGCATTTTCAAAAGTAGACATAACGATCAAGAGAATTCTAGGCAAGGGGGGACCACTGTGCAAAGTCACAGAGATGGAAGATAAGATGTCAGGGGTAGAGAACAACAAATTTACCAGTAAGTGCCTGAACACAAGTCACATGACATTCTAGAAAGACAGAGCAGAGCAAGATTATGAAGGGTTATTTTTTTTTCATTTAGGTTACTTGGGGGCCATTATATCTTTTTCAGCATGGTGATGGGACATTGTGAGAGGGGTGTATATGAAAAAGTCAGACCTGATATTTAGGAATGACAATTTGACACTTATGAGAAGGATAGATTAAAGAAGTACTTAATAATCTGTCTACAAAGAAATCATTAAAAGGTCATTGCAGTAGTCTAGGTAAAAAGTGAATGACGAGAAATGGATGGATGAGAAGAGTATTATATATGAAGAACATGCAAAATTTGGCAGATCATACATAGGAAGCCATATGATATGTACAGAAAAATTGACATGTGAGCTCCTTATTAATGCTTTAGAAGAAATTACACAATTATATTTTGAATTTTTTCATTTCTTCCCATTTTTGTTTAAAAGTATATTTATTGATGCTCTTTGATTTTTCATTTCTGAATATAGGCTTCTCTTCTCCTCTATAGTGTATAATAATCAAGACTATCTATTCATCCCAAATCTTTTCTCCAAAAAATCCTGAAATGATTTAAAAATTTTAAACTTTTAAAAATCCCCTATCAGTGAGCCTTTCTTTGTAGCCAAGATTTTAAAAATCAAAAATCAATGAAAAAGGACATCCAAACCAACAATATACTGACCACATCTGGCAATGTATGCAATGCTTCACACTTATAATCCCCCACTTCAGAGATGAGAGAAGTGGTTACATTTTTGGCACTCTTCATCTCCATTGCCATACTTGGTTATTTATAAAATGTTCAGTTTCATTTGATTGTTCTTTCCATTGTAGTCATTTCCTACTTTCCCAAATCTGCTTATTTTATTCTTCATTAATTCATCTACATTTTCCCATTATTACTTAACTTCAACTCTTATGAAATTTTTGGGATGTACATTGGGATTAGCCTTGTATAGCTTCAGAGGTATAAGATCATGTAATTATGTTAGAAATAAAGTGTTGGTGAATTCAATAAAATAATCAACAAAGTGTCAAAATAAGATGATTTATTCTTTGGTAGTAGAAGGTAGAAAGCTTTCTCTCCAAGATTACAATTAGGACACCTATCCTACCTAAAAAACATGGAGCAGGTGAAGAACTATCTACAAGAAGCTTTGGTAGCTATTTCACCAACCTTTTCTCCCCTAGGATATATTAAAATAAATGAAACTAGCATTATATACCTTTCACCATTGGTTTAGTTGTTATTCACCTGGGGCACCCAGGAGTGAGTATTTACAGAGCTAGTTTATAACATCCATCCCTAATATAATTAGATTCTACAACAAGCTTAATGTCTTCACATAGGAACAATAAACAGAAACAGAGGGATTGTTACCTTTGGTTGTGTTGGGCTGTCAAGGATGGAAATACATTTGACTTTTTGGGTTTAATAGAAATCTTGAATTCTTTTAAAGAAGGCACAAAAGTGATATTGCATTGGCTAGAGATATCACAGGATTTTTCTGAAATACCAGAGCTGTGATACACAGCTTGGGAAGGGGAATAGAAGTGAGAGATGTGGGGTGTTTCCCTCACTTCTTTCCAGGCTTGCTGTTAGCCAGGATATTCCTCATAGTCCTTCTTACTGAGTATGTCAGATTGATCAAATCATCCTTTGTATGTTGGTGAAAAGAGTACATGGTGACAGTGTATGAGTATAAGGCAGTTAAGGTTCAAAATGGGAAGGTACTCTCCAGAAGGAGTATGCTGGCAAATATTTAATAACCAGATAGATCTCTGAAAAGGAAAAATGGAAGCATAAAACACAGTCTAATCTACATTATTTGCATTTCTATATAATTTTCTAGGCCATAAACAAAACAATAGATTAAGCCCTGGTTTTTAATGTTTCCTGAATTCAGAAAGGATGAATGCTCACATTGAATATTTAACAATCAGCTTTTCTAATTCCTGGCTCCAGCATATCTCTGCCCTTAATTAATTTTCCTGCCTTATGACAGGTGTAGGATGTTTCTAGATATTTATGTTTGTGTTAATCTACTAACACAGCCTGTGCCAAAGGAGAAGAAACTGAATAATAATGCAATTGTGTTCCCATCTTCAGTTTAGACCTGATTTATCTGAGTAATCTGATGTTACTCATTCCACTTCCCCAGAAAAGGATGTTTTGTTTTTGGACAAAAAGACAGTAACAAACTGTTCACTGAAATGTCTCATGTTTTAGCTCAGAGATTACACATAGCTTTCAATGTCATCAAGGAATTCAAGGGAGGAATAAAGGTCAGAAATTCAAATTTCTTCGTAGTTCAGTCCTTCATGAACAGGGGTGCTATAATATAGTCATCTTAATTTCCCAAAGGTACTTCTGCTAAAAGGATGGCAATGATTAGCCACATCTTATTATCACTAGAAGATGAACCAGTCAGAGCTTTCCTAACTTTTAAAGTACCAAAGGGTATTGTGTCAGTGGCCCATATCCTCCCCTCCAATATTTCTCTACCTTTTCATTGATGCCTATAGTTCTTTTAATAGGTAAAAATACTATTACTTTATATTTAAACTAAGATTTAACATTCAATTATTCCTGGGAATGTAGTGGGGGAGGGATTAGCATATATATATATACATATATATACATATATATCTATCTACATCTATCTTTCTATATCTATATCTATATCTATATCTATATCTATATCTATATCTATATCTATATCTATACATATATATGGTCTTAGAATTAAACTAAATGCTTTTTTACAAAATATATCTCATTTGAGTGGAGCCAAGATGGAAGAGTAAATGAGAACAGCTCTGTATCACTATGAGAATCCTCTCTGACCAAGACGAAAATATCACCACAAAACAAATACTTGAGTGAAAGAATCAACAAAGAGACAGAGTAAAATAAGGATCAAGAAAAGAAAAACCCAAAAGGTAGGCAGAGAACATATGGGGCACTGGTGAGAGGAGAGGAGAGCCAATAAAAGCAAGCCACATACTCCCAACCCACATTTGCTGTGAAAGGTTTGGGACCCAATCTCAAGTCAACATTCAGATCCTAAGATCCTGCCTGGGTAAATAGTGGTACGAGCCAATTCACACTCCTTGAAATACTAATCCTGTGGAGAAATCCAGAGTCCCAGTACAGAGCAGTCTGGGCTGAAGGGGAATAGTTCTTGTTGGCCCAGAGTGAAGCCAGGAATCCCAGTCTGGGGAAGTGGAATGAGATATAATTCACACTTTTTGGTGAGGACACAGTTCACAGACCCTTAACCCATCTTTTTACCCAAAACTAAGGGTGAAGCTCCAGGACAGGGCAATCAAGGATGTGCCTGATTGGATCAAGTATACAATGAGACCAAAAAATTGAGCCTAAGCCTGGGGCTATAATTTGATTAGTCCCTGACCTGATCAAGTTCAAAGTGAGATCAAAAACTTATACCCAAGGCTGAGTCAATACCTTAAGCCATTAACTTGTCTCAGGGGTCAATTTAATGAGCAGGGAGAAGAGGCTTTCAGAGCTCTCAGCCTTCAGATCATCACATTAGCCTCCAAGAGCTTTAACTGGTAAAAACATAGAAAATAAGCTGAGAATAATATCAAGGAAGGTCTAAAGTTTAAGATAGTACCCCTTCCCAGAAAACAGAGGCTACATATAATTGGATAGGAAAAATGAAAAAAAAAAAAAAAAAAAAAAAATTACCTAAGTCTAAAGAACTTTTATGGAGACAAAGAGCAAGATACAGACATAGAAGAGGACAGTGAAAGGAAAGGAAACACATGTAAAGTCCAAAAGAAAAATATGGATTGGACACAGATTCTGGAAGAGCTCAAAAAAGACTTCAAAAATCAATGAGAGGCAGAGTAAAAGTGGGAAAGAGAAATAAATGCAATGCAAGAAGAAATGGGTCAAGTGAAAAAGGAGAATCAAAAACTGACAGAGGAAAATCAGGTCTTAAAAATCAGAAGTAACTATCTAGAAACTAATGATTTCACAAAAAATCAAGAAACAATAAAACAGAATTGAAGGAATAAAAACAGATCTCATTTGAGTCTTACATTAACCCTGGGAGTTAGTTGCTATTATTGTCTCCATTTTACAGTCAAAGAACTGAGGAAAACCAAAGAAACTTTCCCAAGATCATACACAATAAATGTTTGAGTCTAGATGTGAATTGAGGGCTTCCTGACTCCAAGCCTAGTTAGTGTACTATGACAGCAAATGCCTTCTGGAAGAAATAATGCGAATTTAGTCATAAAATATAAATGATTCATCAACTGGTCACTGAAAATATATATTTTATATATAAGGAGGGAAAAATATTGAACATATGGAGGAAAAAAGAGAAGGACCTAAGATGGGATTTTAAAAAGCAGAAAAAGGTATAAATATGAGTTAAATCATGGCAACAAGCATTTATTTAGCACCTATTATATACTAGACAGTGTGCTAAGCACAGTTAAAGACCTATTACTAAATATTTAATCAATAAAGTCTACTCATGATTGTCCTAGAAAAATCTATTGTTAGTTGTGTACATAAAAGGTTATTATGTAATAACATTTTATGTTTTATATATTTTACATATATATAAAATAAGAGATTATATATATGTGTGTATATATATATGTATGTATATATATGAGATAATGAGAAATAGACACACTTATTCATGACTGGTGGGATTGCAAATTTGAAGATTTTTTTTTGGCCAGTGATACAACAATATTCAGTAAAAAATTACAAAATATATTCATATCCTTTTTCTCATACCTATTGATTCCATTGTTAGAAATATGTTCTGAAAATGTCATCAAAAACAGAAACTCAGGCTCTCTATTCAGAATTTTTCATAGCAACATTATGGGAAGTAAAAAAAAAACTATTCATAAGAAACCTAAATGTCAAACAAAAGAGGGAAGGTTCAATAAATTGTGAAAGAAGAAAGCGATAGTATAATATAATGTATTTAAGATAAAGAAATATGGAAAGATTTTTATGAAATAATACAAAGTTAAAGGAGAATACTTGAATATCTATTAACCAAATTCATACAAAATGTAAAGTGAATGAAAATGAACAGGCAAAGAATCTTAATGCAGGTTTTGAGGCTTTTCTAGACATTTAAATTATAAATAAAAACAATCAGAAAGCATGTTTAATTTGTTGTCTTGATATTCAATATTAAGTTTAGACTAAATCATAAGGATAGAGATAGTTATTAAACTTTTGATTTCATTGGAATAGGGAATTCCAAGGTGAGGAGTTATTCACCTGGGAAATCTGGGAGTGAATATTTACTGAGCTGGTTTATAATATGCTCCCCTAATAGAATTAGATTCTTCAACAAGCTTAATGTCTTCACAAAGAAACAGTGACTAATACCATTGGTTGTGTTGGACTTTTAAGGAAGGAAATATATTAAATTTCTTTAGTTTAATAAAAAAAATACTATATTAGAAGGAGGAATAAAAGTGAAATTGTGCTGGTTAGAGACTTCCAATGTCTTTTCCAAACTTCCAGAGCCTTGGGGCACAGTCAGGGAAGGGGGGAGGCAGTGGGAGAGGCTCTCCCAATGTAAATTGGTTCCATCTTGGAAACTTCATTTTAGAGTTACTTAGAGCAATAAGAAGTTAAGAGACTTGCCTTGGTCACGCTATAGGTAAATTTTTATTTTTTTTCATTCACAAGGACCTATTCTCACAAAATCTTAGTTCTATTAACTAAAAATGCACATATCATTATTACTTCTAATTTGATAATTAATTGTTTAGCTCTGATTAGAGTTAACCTCCAATGGCTTACCTGAGATGCTGCAGATTTTTTTATTGTGGTGATACAACTATAGTCAGGCTTATGACCACCACTTAAAATTCTATTCTTTCTTTAAATTTCCTCAAAAGGTATTTCCAATTCTCTATTTTGCAGGAAAATTCTGGCAGTGGAGTATAGTTAAAATCATAACATTCAATAAAACTTTAATTTTTTAAGGTACTTTTCTAAAAACAAAACATAACCAACTTACAATATTGACTTCATTTTCTCCTTTTTCCTTCTTTCATCTTCATCTTGGTCCTCAAATTCTTCATCACTTTACTCATTCCCAGAATCCAGCTACTATCTGCTTTATCCTCAGGAGCAACTGTACTTGGAACTACAATGATTACAGCAGTATAAAGAAGGATAGTTCTGTGTTTTACCAGTCCTCAGCTTTAATTGGCCTATTTATTGATGAAATAACAAGTATTTGGGGGGCATGTCCATGTGAATTTCTGATCCATTCTTGTTTTTACCCCTTCTGTTTACTCATGACGTCACCAACTGAGTTCATGTCATCATCACCATTTATGACTATTGTGATGGTCTCCAAATTGATTTCCCTAACTTAAATCTCTCCCTATTCCAATTCATTGCCCACTCAAATGCTCATGATTTCCCTTAAGTGTAGATCTGAGGAGTAGCTAGTTGATTCAATGGATTGAGAGCAAGGCTTAGAGTTGAGAGGTCCTGGGTTCAAATCTGGCCTTAGACATTTCTTAGCTGTGTGACCCTGGGCAAGTCACTTAACTCCTGTTGTCAAGTTCTTACTTCTCTCCTGTCTTGGAACTAATACATAGTATTTATTCTGAGATGGAAAGTAAGGTGTTTGTTTGTTTTTTAAATGTAGATCTGACCATGCTACTCTCCTAGTTATTAAGTTCTAGTGCCTTCCTATTACCTCTAGTTTAGCTTGGTTTAGCTTTTTAAGCCCTTCACAAATGGCCCCAATTTCCCAGCTTAACTAGGTGTTACTCCCAGTCTCCCACTTTGCAAATCCAGTTAAATTGACCTTCTCTCTGTTTCTCACACAAAGCACTCCATCTCCCACCAATAGACTTTTCATTAGCCTCCTCCACATGTGATTGGAATGTGATTTTTTCCTCACCCCATCTTCCTGGAGTCCTTAACTTCCTTTAAGACATGTCAAGCATCGCCTTCTAATGAAATCTATTCCTATCCCTCTGATTGCTAGGATTCTCCCTCCTCAGTTACCTAGAAGTTAACTGCATTGTATTTATTCGTATTCAATTTTAATGTATTATATCTATAGCAACATATTTGTGGCTTCCCTGAGAGAATATAAGCTCCTTAAGAGTAGAGACTTGTCTCATTTTAAAATTTTATATCCTCAGTGCCTAGCATAGTGCCTGGCAAATAGTAGACCCTTAGTAAATGTTTATCCATTGCTTGGATGGTTGACAATCTTCCTGTTGCTGCTCTATCTTTGAGCTCTCCTCTTTGGTGTATTGATCTAGTTTCTGATTCATATTCTGTACCTTTGCCTTTATTCTTAACCCTACTGGTATGACTGAATCAGCCAGAGACCATATATGTCAAAGGTATGGAATGCAAACAGTTTATCTCACCCCCTTTCAAAAAAAAAAGAAAAATCTTTGAGGAGACAAGTTGAATTATGCTAAATATCCATACTGCCTTCCAGCTAACATGCTAACTCTTGTAACCCATTTTCCTGCATCTCTTTAATTTCATCACTCAAAGACCAAAACAAAACAAAAACAAAATCAAAAGCCACAAAAGACCAAATTGGCCTGCCTTCTTGCCTCATGGGAATAGATCTCAGATCAAATAATAACCTTATAGCAGGGTAGGATAGTTTTGCCCTGAGACTTGCCTTATCCTTGGTATGTGATGACTATTTTAGTTTTCATGGAGTTCTTGGTTCAGGACTGCCTTCCTGGTCTCTAGCCTTGCCTTTAACTCTGATACTACTGTGTGCCCTTCCTTCATATTGGTTTTAACCAAGCTTGTATCTTTGAACCTTTGTCCTCATGCATGCTTTTCTTTCTGAACATTTACCTGATTCTTGACCAACAGCTTTCTGAAACTCTTTAGTATACATCCTACTTCCCTCTAAACCCTATCCTGAGATTGGCAAATTCTTTTCAATTTTTAAGTTCTTAGTACTTTATTTTATCTCAGTAGTCTACTGTCATTCATATATGTAGTGCTAACATTCAGGTTACAGAGCAGGTCTCATCATATTCATCATATTCCCACATCAATAATGATTTAATTCTTAATGTACCAAAATTATTTCATTAAAAGATGAAATTAATATGGTTTGCAGATTTAGAGTTACAAGGAAACTTGATACAACTATTCAAAACTTCTCATTTTAGAGAAGAAGAAACTGAGTCCCTGATGTTTTATTATTTTAATAATATTTATCAACATCTTTTATCGTAATATCACAAAAAATTCTGAAGGAATCAACACCACTTTTCAAGACTGAGACCTATGTTTTTTTTTAGGATAAACAGGAAATTAACAGGGAAGGCACTATAATTCAGAGGAACTGAGAAAGGCTGCCTGTAAAAGCAAGAATATTAGTTGGGACTTAAAGGAAGCCAGAAATCAGTAAGATGAGGAGAGGAGAGAGAGCATCTCAGATATGAGGGACATCCAGAGAAAATGCCTGGATTTGAGAAAAGAATTATCTTATTTGTGGAACAGCCAGAAGGCCAATGTTATTGAATTCAAAATATGGATTAAGGAGTAAAGTGTAAGAAGCCTGGAATGATATAAAGTGGCTAGGTTA
The DNA here is from genome assembly GCF_016433145.1 of Gracilinanus agilis. NCBI lineage: Eukaryota > Metazoa > Chordata > Mammalia > Didelphimorphia > Didelphidae > Gracilinanus > Gracilinanus agilis. Next base: position 635,722,056 of record NC_058132.1, read on the forward strand.
AGAAAGGTTTTGCATGTCAAAGAGAATAATTTGTATTTTATCCTGGAGGCAATAGGGAGTCAATGAGCTTAATGAGTAGGGACAGAGTAACGTGATGGGACCTGTGTTTTAGGAAAATCACTCCAGTAGATGAATGGAAGATGGATTATAGTAGAGAGAGATTTGAGCAGGTAGACATAAGAATAGGCTGTTGTGATAATCCAGTCAGAAGACGATGAAGGCCTGTAATAGAGTGGTGACTGTCAGAAGAGAGGATGAAATGTATTTGAAAGATATTGCAAAGGTGCTTTGTCAATAGTTTGAATAAATGGGCTTTAAGATTTGTGAAGAAACAAGGACCATTCCTACATTGTAAACTTGAGGAACTATTAGGATGGTCTTTCTCTCTACAGTAATAGCAAAAGTAGAAGCAGGGAAGAGTTTCATTGACCTTATTATGGTATATGGCCACTGGTGGGTTTGCTGGGTCAAAGAATATGAGTCATTTAAAAATATATATTTCAATATGATATCCAAAATGACTGTCCAGAGAATTGATGAGGGAAAGAGAAAGAAGTAGAGAGAGCTCTCTATAAGAAAGAATGATTTCCAGGCTTCTTTCTTTAGGAAGGGACTAACTTCCAGTTCCTTGAAAATAATTTTCATTCAGGAGCTTGCTTGACTGACATTTTAGAAAGATGTCTTTCAACTTCACCCATGGAACATTTCCTCCCCCAGATCCCCTGTTGCTTAATAGAATTAACACCTACCTTGTCCATTTATCTGTGCTGAAACTTTTTGTATTTCTTGTTCAGTTTGGTCCACCCACCCACTTTACATGTCTTCATGACTGGCAGATCTCTCGACCATAATATATCTATAGCATCAAAAATAAGTTACTTGTACAGGATGTCCAAAAAGTATTTTGATGAGTTTCTATTTTTAAAAGAGACGCTAGCATTACTCTAATCCCCATTATTGAGAAGGCTGAGGCAGTTGGATCACTTGAGCTTAAGAGTTCTGAGTATAGTGTGGTAAGTTTATTTGATATCCACCAGCACAGAGTCCAACACTGATATGGTGAGTCCCTAAAGGGGTAGAGGTATAACAGGCTCCCTAAGAAGAGGTGAACAGGTTCAGGTAAAAATGGAGAGTAATGTTCCCACAATAATCTAGAGGAGGATTGGTTCATAAGTGAGGAAGAGAAAGAGAGAAGAAACAGAGACAGACAGAGAGACAAAGACAAAGATAGAGACAGAGAATCTGGTTCATTATTCTTTAATAATTCATGAAACATAAAGTTGAATGAAATCAGTCCTTAAGCTAGAAAAACCTGAGACTGAACCGTGCTTCTGATAATCAATAGTTATCTGTCCATACATAATACAATTAACCAATCTGAACCTCAGTTTCCTCATTAGTAATATAAGTATAATAATATCTATAGTAGCTACTTGAAAACTAAGACTTTTTATCTTTTCTGAGTTATGGCTAAACAATACTTTTGAGCTGCTATTTTGAAATCCAGACTTGCCATGAAATCTCAGGCAAACTCACAAGCAAGTCTTTTATGGCTGTCCTTCCTCAGTGGATCTAATTTGTCTTAGGTTCCTTCATAGAAAACTAAGGTCCACCATGGTTATATGACTTGCCTAGCATCTTAAAACTAGTGAGTACCAGTAAGGATTCAAAATCAGGATCAATTTAACAATTGTTTCACTCTATCACATCTCCCAAATAAGAATTATGTAAAAAACAGAAATTAATGTGATAAGCATACCTATTTTTTTTCTAATTTTCAAAAAATCTAACTTTTTCTCTACTTTTGAAACTTCTGTTCTTTGTATCATAGACATCATATAGACAAAGTTACTATTTCAAAAGAAATTTCCTATATAAGACTCCTAACAGAGAACTTTACTTAGCTAATTTATGTGATTTAAGTTATTGCTTTGTAAGACATAACATTCTTCTTTCCACTTGTCTAGGGAAGAATAAATAAGAGTTTTTAAATCAAAAGTGGCCTACCTCTTTCTTACACTTGCCTTCAACTTCCAGTAAGATCCTTGGCTGGAAAGGAATTAGATATTTAATGCTAAAGGTCATATTGTTTAGCCTTCAATCAGTTAGACAATTCATATATCTTTCCTACATGGCATATATCACCAAGAAACTAGAAAAGATATAAAAAATATTAGTGTCCGATTAACTTCTAAAATGATCAGCTTTCAAGGTAAGACATCCACCATATTTAAACATGAAGGATGAAGAACTAATTAATTGTACACTATGAGCTTTTAAAAAATATTGACATTTTGCATGAGGTAGAGATGGTCTCTCTGCTTCGCTGTCTGAGAATGATTTTCAAAGGAGAAAAAGGGGAAAAGCACTTAGGAAAAAATTATCTATAATTCATGAATGTTTTAAGATTCATGTTTGCCATTTCTAGGATTAAATTTCTAAAAGTTATTTTTAAGTATTAGAATGATGTCAGAGATGTCTGAGGGAACTCTGATCCCCATAGCCACACTGAGCTAAAATATTTTCTTCTTTATTCCTAGAGCCTTTATCTGGATCTTTACTTTATCCCTATCATTTCCTATCTTCTATTTCACTTTTACTATCTGTATAATACAATGTATACAAGAAATATTCTCCACCCTCAATATAATGTAAACTATTTGGGGTCAAGGAATAGACCTTTGTTTCTTCATCTTTGTATCTCTGTACATGGTATACACAAAGTATCATGGCTTGCACATAATAAGCAGAGATTCAATGTTTTCTGAATTGAATTGAATCATAAACAGTGACAGAGATTGGACCCATGATTGCTTTGGTGTGCAGAGGTCTTTATGCCAAGGCAAATTAACATCTTCTCTCCACCTTTAAGTCTTAGAGAGTTGCCTAAAACACTGAAGAGTTACATAACTTGTGCAGTCACTCAGATAATATGCTTCAGAGGCAGGATTTGGACACAGATCTTCTTAGTTTTATGGCCAGTTCTCTATTCATTATGCCATGCCTCCTCTTACTATAAAGTATGATTTTTTTCCCCTAGCTTGGACAATAAATAAAATGGGATTATACTATTTGCATGCGTCAGAGCATCTCTAGCCTTTTTGGGGTACCTTAAAATTCTAAAAACTTGAATAAATTAATTTAATTTTTAAAAGTATATTGTTGGGGGCAGCTACGTAGCTCAGTGAATTGAGAGCCAGGCCTAAAGGCAGAAGTTCCTGGGTCCAAATCTGATATCAGCCACTTTCTACCTATGTTACTTTGGACAAATCACTTAATCCCCATTGTCTAGTTTTTACCACTTTTCTGCCTTAGAACTAATATAGAATATCAATTCTAAAGTTGAAGGTAAGGGTTATCACTGAAGTTATAAAAAAGTATATCACTGAACTTATAAAAAATATTCAAGAGATTCTAAATCACATCAGGACAACACAGAGGCAACATTTCAGAAAGGTTAGGAATCCCTGGCCCAAGTCAAGTTGCTTTGTTCAAGTACCACCATTTCCCATAAAAGCTTCCATAAGACAATACTAAGAACTTTGAAATATTATATAGTCTTTTTCATCTAGGGACATCAAAAGTACTTTGTAAATTAATCAAATGTGACAGGAACGATCCAGAGAAATACTGATTTGCTAGACTAGGTAACCTCTTGTAAAGCTCTGGTGTCTTGCAGGAAGGCTTACAGGGATGACACAGGGAAATGTCAAGCTTTGTTCTGAGCCTCAGTCCAGTAAATTAGGGTTTTTTAAGCACCTCTACTAAACTCATTTTACATTTAGAGAATCTAAAATACAGAGAACTTAGAAGACATCTATTTTTGACCATGAGTCAGGTTATTATTTATAAAAGGATTGAAGAAAATTTTGAGTTCAACTGAGGGCTGCTGGATAACAGGGGAAAATGATCATTTGAAAGCAATATAACTAAAATAATTTACAATGTTTTTATACGCATAACTCCAACTCATTAGCTTTTAAAATGAACAATACATAAAACTCTTCAGTAAATGCCAAATGTACTTCAGTTCCATTTTAAGAACTACTTAGTGTGAGAGAAAAGCATAAGACTGAAATGAACAATAAGACTTAAAATAAACCAATTTTACCTTCTTTAACTTTTTATATACTACTAATTTCTTACATGTTATCTTCATGACTGTCCATTCTGGATCATCCCTAGTAGATGTTATCAGGTGATTAGACATGAATAGCGTATTAGACTTGGTTTCAGAAAACTTTAAAGATAATTCTTAGTTGATCAACTATAGGCTCATCATTTAACTTCTTTATACTTCAATTTTCTCATCTGTAAAATGGAGAAAATAACAGAACTAATGTCTCATTCTCAAGTATGCCTTTTCTCCTAATGAATTAACCCTGCCTGCTTCCCTGGATGACTCCACTCTGAGGTTGAGGGGATGATTGGTGAGCCTTTGCCTAGAACCACCATATCATTAGAAATGTAAGCCATGCTCCTCTTCTCTTTTCTGGCTTGTTCCTCTTTAAACTCCACTTTCACAATAGCCACTTTGCTTTCTCCTCTTCAACATATCCTCTCTCTTTATGTGTGATTCCTACAACAACCTTACAATAAATGTAATCTCATTTCATTATTGAGGAAACCAAAAAATTTGAAAGGATAAGTAACTCCCTAAGGTTACAACTAGTAAATGTCAGACCTAGACCTTAAATTCAGGTCTTCTGTCTCTGTGTACAGGGCTCTCTAATCATATTGTCTCTAATTTTTGCAGTTATTGGAATATGAGGAAATTTCCAAAAAGTTATTGAACCCAATGGTTTCTGATTCATTAACATCAATTAGCTCTTACTTGCTTTGCAACATAATTGCCATGGCACACATATTCCAGAGAGTATTCAAGCATGTCTTGCAAGATTTTACCTCATAGCAAGTACAAGAAATGATGCCAGGATGTACTTTCATTAAAAGTCCTCTTCTTAAGTCCCACAACAAGATTTAGGAAGTGCTAATGTACATTCATTCCCTCAGATTTGACAAATGATCACAGATATATTTTTTCTCTTTACTATCAGTGTTCTTATCTCTAGTTTCTCTTTCCATCAATACTTTCTACAAACTACATTAGATTAACCTCCTCCACCACTTTCTTAGCACTCCTTTGATTAAAAACAATTGGAATGACCTCCTGTTTAGATCAAGTTAATTCTCTTGAAGTTTGTATGCAAAGCCTTTCTCCAATTGATCCTATATTACTTATCTATTCCAAACTAATCTCCAATCACTTCTGAACATAAACCCATCACACCTGACTTTTCTTTATTGTCCTACCAGGTAGTATGACCATTACCCAGCTCCAAAACTTTGCCCAAATTGTCTTCCCTTTCTTTCCTCTTCCCTGCAAAACCAAAAATCACTCATGCTCAAAGTCTCATCTTTTTCCATTGATTTTTAGACTCTGACAATGTCTTAGCATGATGATTTTCTCCATAATAAACATTCAAAAACTTCATCACATAGTGCCTTTTTCCTTTCATATCTGTAGCAAAGAAAAATGATGCTGAGGCACAGTTTTCTCCAGGGCAAGATAGCAAGATAACGCATATACTATTAGTAGAAAAGGTTATTCTGTCATCTTAATAAAAACGCCAGAACCTGACCCTGATCATTTTATTACTTAGATTAGCACCAATCAATGTACTAGTTCAATGACCACTCTTGATGGCCAAAGATCCCAAATGAGGTAAAACAGGGTTTTCTAAACCCATGTGTGTGTCTTCCTTCTGACTGGCCAGACAGTACATCATTTGACACTCTTCGGTAAAGGTGACAATCTCATTTGGTAGGTGAAATGGCTATAAGTTGTAGATGATAACACTTATCTCTAACAGTTAAAGAATGTTCCTTGCTTGATTGAGTGTCAACTGCCTCTAGTAATCTTGCCTAGAAAACCAGAACCACCCTGAATGAGATCATGTCACTTTTGTCTTCTTGTGGAGATCAGGTCATTCCTAATTTCACCAAGGAGGTAGAAGAACAGGAGAATTATCCCCTGGGGAAGAACCTATTTCAAGCTGGTTTCTCAGTTTACTGTCAACAAAAATGAGAACCCCATTTGGGAGCATTCCATTCAGAGCTCGTTAATAGGTAGATGCCATTCAGGAGTGATCACATTATTCAATTTTATCTTTTAGGAACTGCCTGTTTCCTCAGTAAGACTGAGAAGTGCAATCTGAAAAAATGGGGGAAAGAATACGTTTCAGATTAAAATGGTAGCATATTTTCCTCATACACTTTTTTACTTTGGAAATGGCTTATTATTTCCCTAATTAGACTGGAAACTGTTACAGAGATTAGGATTAAAAAGTTGCTTTGGGACAATGAGAAGTTGGTGACTTCCTTGAGTCATCTAGCCTACAGGATTAGGCAGAACTTGAATAGTCTTGCTGATGCAGATTTCTATCCCTTATATTTTGCAAAAAAATTCTAATTGATTTCCAATTTTATTATAAACATCAGATAGTTCAAATGCAACATAAATCAATGTTTGTCCACTTGCCCACTTATTTTATTCATTTATTTTTACACATTGGGGAAGGACAGTGAGTGTGGGGAAGATCATTTTATAGACTGATGAAAAAGAAAAAAAATAATGTCGTTCTTTGCATGTCTACCATAATAAATGTATAGACAGACTTAGCCTTTTGGAATGGCATAGATGTCTAATAGATTTTATTGATGTGTTTGCATTTTTAACTTTAATGTTGCATTAATATCGTATTTTGATTTATAAGGCTATAATGGAATGACTATAACCTGCTTATTCCTTATTTTATTTTTTTAATTTAGGACTAATTCAAACAAATGAATAAAATTTAGTTCATTAAAACAACACAGAAGTATTTTAGTTTGATCTTGAGAAAAATATTTAATCTTTTCAATGTTTCCATTACTATACCTCTCAGTTTATGAATACCATTAAACAACCATTTAGGACTAGTGTGATACAGACTTGGTAAAGAAGGAAGGAAGGAAGGAAGGAAGGAAGGAAGGAAGGAAGGAAGGAAGGAAGGAAGGAAGGAAGGAAGGAACTTATAACAATTTATTAAATGTCTACTTTGTGTGTGCCAGGAAGTTTACAATCCACAATCCATTACTCTCAAATGATAGAATCATTTGAACATATGATAGTGTTTCCCCACTTTCCTCTTTCTAGGTTAAGGAGTTGGGAACCCAATTCATAGATTTCTAAAGTAAAACTAAAAATTCCTTTGTGGTTAGCCAATGTCACATTTTGAATGATGCTTCCGATAATGAAAAACATGGGTCGGTCTGGTGCAACTTTTATTTTTCTTTACATATTACTAAAAGTCTTTCATACTCTATACAATATTCATGTTTTCCTGCTCAATATCACTTTGTATACAATTTCTATTTACTTTGGTACATGTTAAATATTTCAGGTAGACTATGATCTCCTTGAAGATAGAGATAGATTTTTTTCCTTTTAATTCTTAGCATCTAGCAAAATGCCCAGGCAATAGAAAGAATTTAATAAATATTTGTTAAGTTTTATTGAATTGAATTAAAATATATCATAAATCATGTTGGATATTCAGATGACTGGAATTCACTTAACCTTTCTGAGCCTGGGTTAATACTTGAAAAAAAAAGATATTACCCATTTTTGTTACAGAGTTTTGAGGATTAAGGAAGACAATAATATTTGTGAAAGCCCTTCAGAGTTTGTGAAAGTCCTTTGTAAATGTAAGGTACTTAGTAGTAGCATCATAGTAGAATTGCTATTATTCTTTTTCCTCTCAACCTTCTCTTAATAAAAAAATAATATTTTCTATTATAGAGTTAAGTAGTAGAGATTCCCAAGATGGGAATGGGATCTTTATTTTTTCTGGATGTCATACTTTTAGCATTGTTATGTGGATGCCACGCACATCATTTATTTATTTATTTATTTAGATTAGCTTAGCTTTTTTTTGTCTGTGATATCACACTGTTCACTCTTATGGATTTGGCAATCCATCAGAGGGTGCACATCCAGTATTCCTCTTGTTTGGAGTCTTTTTCATATGTATTAGGTGGTTGAATTTTTGAACCCAAGGGGAAGATTTTACATTTGCAACTACTGTATTTCATCGTATTAGATTTATTTGATCCCCTTAACCATGACCATGACCTGGCACTATGAACTCTTCAACAACCTCCAAAAGTGAGAGTCCCTTCCCCTCTGTGGAAATCAGTGTTTTCATCTGTAAAATGAAGGGGCCAGATTAGATGATGCTTAATTCTCATTAGAGCTCTAAGATTCTATGGAACCAAAAATGGGAACAGGAACTTTAGTGGCAAATATGAATGTAGTGTTGGAGTTGCATATTGGAAGGGTCCTATATCATCTTATAAGACTTTGTTCAGTAATATCAAAAGGAACATTAGGCTCAGCCATGGCAAATTGAGGAGAAACTGTGAACAAGAAAAGCTAAAAGTTTAATGAGAGAGTAAGGAAAACTACCCCTTGAAAAGAGTCAAGGAAGAGTGGATGAATAAGGAAATCTAATGAAGTACAAGTAAAGGCAGTGCATATTAGGATGGTTCAACATTAGGAAAACCATCCACATAATTGACCATATCAACAAGAAAACCAACATAAACCACATGATTATCTCAATAGATGCTGAAAAAGCCTTTGATAAAATGCAATACCCATTCCTAACTGAAAACACTAGAAAGTATAGGAATAGAAGGTTCTTTCCTAAAAATAATAAACAATATATATCTTAAATAATCAACAAGCATCATATGAAATGGGGATAAATTAGAAGGCTTTCCAATAAGATCAGGCTTGAAACAAGGATGCCCATTATCACCTCTTTTATTTAACATTGTATTAGAAACACTAGCAGTAGCAATTAGAGAAGAAAAAGAAATTGAAGGTATTAAAATAGGCAATGAGGAGACTAAGCTATCACTCTTTGCAGATGATATGATGGTCTACTTAAAAAATCCTAGAGAATCAACTAAAAAGCTAGTAGAAATAATCAATAACTTTAGCAAATTTGCAGGATACAAAATAAATGCACATAAATCATAAGCATTTCTATATATTTCCAACAAATCACAGCAGCAAGAGGTAGGAAGAGAAAAACCATTTAAAATTACCCTAGACAATATAAAATACTTAGGAATCTATCTACCAAAACAAATATAGGAATTATACGAACATAACTACAAAACACTTTCCAAAAAAGTAAACTAGATCTAAACAATTTGAAAAACATTGAGTGCTCATGGGTAGGATGAGCTAACATAATAAAAATGACCATTTTACCCAAATTAATTTACTTATTTACCTATCAAACTACCAAAAGCCTTTTTTACTACATTAGAAAATACTATAACAAAATTTATTTGGAAGAACAAAAGATCAAGAATATCAAGGGAAATAAAAAAAAACATGAAGGAAGGTGGCTTAGCAGTACCAGATATTAAGTTATACTATAAAACAGCGGTCATCAAAACAATATGGTACTGGCTAAGAGATAGAAGGGAGGATCAGTGGAATAGACTTGGAGTAAGTAATGTCAGCAAGACAGTGTATGATAAACCCAAAGAGCCCAACTTTTGGGACAAAAATCCACTATTTGACAAAAACTGCTGGGAAAATTGGAAAGCAATATGGGAGAGATTAGGTTTAGGTCTACATCTCACACCACACACCAAGATAAATTCAGAATGGGTGAAAGACTTAAATATGAAGAAGGAAACTGTAAGTAAATTAGGTGAACACAGAATAGTATACTTGTCAGATCTCTAGGAAAGGAAAGATTTTAAAACCAAACAAGAGTTAGAGAAAATTATAAAATGTAAAATAAATAATTTTGATTATATTAAATTAAAAAGTTTTTGTACAAACAATAATAATGCTATCAAAATCAGAAGGGAAACAACAAACTGGGAAAAAATCTTTATAACAAAAAATTCTGACAGTGGTCTAAATACTCAAATACACTAGGAGATAAATCAATTGTCTAAAAAATCAAGCCATTCCCCAATTAATAAATGGGCAAAGGACATGAATAGGCAATTTTCAGATAAAGAAATAAAAAGTATCAATAAGCACATGAGAAAGTGTTCTAAATCTCTAATAATTAAAGAAATGCAAATCAAAACAACTCTGAGGTACCACCTCACACCAACAGATTGGCTAAAATGAAAGAAGGGGAGAGTAATGAATGTTGGAGGAGATGTGGTAAAATTGGGACGTTAATGCACTGCTGGTGGAGTTGTGAACTGATCCAACCATTCTGAATGGCAATTTGGAACTATGCCCAAAGAGCGATAAAAGAATGCCTGCCCTTGGATCCTGCCATACATTGCTGGGATTGTACCCCAAAGAGATCATAGATAAACAGACTTGCACAAAAATATTTATAGCCACGCTCTTTGTGGTGGCAAAAAACTGGAAAGCCAGGGTATGCCCTTCAATTGGGGAATGGCTGAACAAATTGTGGTTTCTGTTGGTGATGGAATACTATTGTGTTAAAAGGAATAATAAACTGTAAGAATTCCGTGTGAACTGGAAAGACCTCTGGAAATTGATGCAGAGTGAAAGGAGCAGAGCCAGAAGAACACTATACACAGAGACTGATATACTGTGGTAAAATCGAATATAATGGACTTCTGTACTAGCAGCAATACAATGACTCAGGACAATTCTGAGAGACTTATGGAAAGGAACACTATCCACATTCAGAGGAAGAACTACAGGAGTAGAAACACAGAAGAAAAACAACAGCTTGGACACTTGGGTTGATGAGGACATGATTGGGGTTGTAGACCTGAAAAGAGCACACCCATGTAACTATCAATAATGTGTAAATAAGTCTTGACTGACCACACATAATAAAACCAGTGGAAATGCGAATTAGCTACAGAGGAGGGGGGTGGGGGATTGAAGGGTTAAGGGAAAAGTAAAAATATGAGTTATGTAACCTTGGAAAATTTTTCTAAAAATAAAAACATTATTAAAAAAAAAGAAATACCACTACTAGATTGTATCCCAAAGACCTCAAATAAAGTGGAAAAGGACTTATATTACCAAAATTAAAATAAAATAAAATATAAACACATATACATGGAAGCTCATTTCAACCCCAGAAGTTAGACATTAGAGGTATACTTCATCTCTTAGTATTCAGTGGCTCCTCCCATAATCTCTATTCAAGAAGACCACCCAGGTGTCCTTGCTCTCCAAGGTACACAAAGGACTTTCCCCTTGGGGAGGCTCTTGATTCCAATACTTTCATTCCTCTTATTCCCTTCCAGACTCCTTTTTTGTGTTATCTTTCTAGGTTAGAAGGTAAGCTCCTTGAGAGCAGGGTCTATCTTTCTGTGCCTATATGTATTTCCACAGTTCAACACAGTGCCTGGAGAATAGTTAGGGCTTAATAAACAATGTTTGTTGACTGGTTGGCTGACTGAAAATTCATATATAAATAACAAACACAGATATCAAATACACAAAGCACTTTATCTTTCCTGCAAAAGTTCATTGAAAAAGGGGACAGTGGAAGAAAAAGGTTTTTACTCTGTTATTATTAAAGGGCAACAAAGTCTCTCCAGGAGTTTTACTCGAGTTGCAGCATTTTTCTCAAAGGTGAAGAAAAACTCTTCCTCTATCCATCCATGTCTTCAGTAATTGCTACAAAGTAGAATAATGTACTGTTAATTATGTACAACTATGACAAATCACCTAACCGTTAAACAATCTGATCCATATTCCACAGTAAAGTAAAACTTGGGCGCTCATTCCATTTCTGAATATACAGACTTCAGCAATATTAAGTTCCTTGCAGTTAAGTTACAGGACAATCACCAGAGACAAATGCCCCAAACCAATTAACATAACATTAAATATTCGCTTTGTTGTAGAAGTATACATGATTACTTTTTATTGGCCTGGAGGACAATAAAAACAAAAGATAATTGGGATTTTCCAACACATTGTTTTGAAAAATTGTCACACTTTTTCTCTGGTTGCATGACAAACAAATGTGTAAACATGCCTAAATATATACATATATGTATACATATACATAGATATATATGTATATATGCACACATTGCAAGATACACAGAAAGATATATAAAGTAATATAGATTTTCATAAATGTATTCACATATGTTTATATACATACTATGTATCTACACCTATTGTAGGTATATATACCTATAGATGTATCTACATGTCCTTGTGTTTATATATTCACATATATTCACATATATAGGGGATATATGTATATACCTACACACATTCTTTAAAGAGAAGAAAATATTTGTGTGTGTGCACATTCAATTTTGTGTAAGTCCATTGTGCTCTTATTTCAAAATTGATATTTTTACCCAAACTGATTCAGAGCCTACATTTATGGATCCATCTTATGACCCTTTCCTAATCTCTCCAGGAGCACATAAAAAAAAAATCCTGTAAATAGATTTTAATTGCACTTAACAGCAAATTAATTCTTCCCTCCAGATATTCCACTGCCTCATAGAACTAGAAAACAATTCGAACACCCAGACACTGACAGAGAGTCACATTTTTCAAAGTTATTCAGGAAAACTGGTCTCTCTCGAATAGGTTGAGTCCATAAAGGTGATCTAAGTAAGAGCCAAAACAGGGACAGTCGCCTGAGCTCCACTGTTCTCTTTGTTGAAACCTTTTCTTTCTGAAAATCATTTTCTCTTGCCATTGGACAACAAAATGCATTGTCAAGAAATTTTATAGCAATAATTATAAAAGATGTCCATTTGAACCCATTGAGGTCTTAGTGATTTTATAACACCCAGCAGACCTCCCTGCAGGAGAACGCTATATTTATGTGTGCAATATATGCGAGAATTGAGATCGTAAAATTAAATGACCACATAGAACTGTCATTTCTATGATGAGCGCCTACATGTGTGAAGGCTGGTTTATTTTGTAGCATTGGGTTGCGCTAAATGGTCCACTCTCCGTGAACATTTTTAATCACGCATTTCTTCACTCTTTCTGCAATATTACACTTGAAGGACTGGTAAGCAGTTTGCTATGAAATGGTAAATGACTACTGGCAGCGCTAACCTGACAGAAGTGCTCACTAAAATAGAAGTACAGTACATATTGTATGCAATTGTTTTATGAGGGACATTATGGTTACTAGAATAACATTTCACCATTACCAACTGCTGAGAGAAAAGTCATTAAGATATTTGGCAAGCCAGTGCAATTTTTCAACAGAGCTAGAGTACAGACCTTAGAATAGCTTCAATGGAAGGAGGCTAGCTGTCTCAAAAGAAGGTGGGGAGGGGGTGAGCAACTCACCTTGAGCCTTCCAAGTGATCTTGTTTCTAGTGCTTCATTTCAGATTCCAATGAGAAAGTGATTATGTTTGTCAAGTGAAAAATGGGAAATGCTAGGGCTGAATTATTTTTCCCCGCTTTAAGGAAAGGTTTCATTTTGAGTTCCCAGGATAACTACTAGGCTTAGCTTCAGCAAAAGGGTCATTTTTTTCAGGAAGATATTTTGGCATAAACAATAATTTAAGACTTTTAAAATTCATTTTTAATGATAAAAATTATTTGAGGAAGGCTCCTAAAATATTTTGAATAAAATAATTTCAATTCAGAAAACTTTAGTTGTGTGTGTATATATAAATATATATCAATTATTAAAGCTATAATAACAACCTAACTAAAATTTTTTTTCCAATTTTATTAAGTCTTCAGAATACTGGACTTGGAGTCAGGAATTACTAGTGGTTGAATCAGTAGATATTGGCCAGTTCATGGGTTTTAGAAAGAATTAAGGAAAAACAGGTCTATCCTTTTGATCCTTGTGTGTATTAAATACACACACATGGATTCATTCATACATATATGAATGTTATACATATGACACGTCAGTACTTTCTCTTGGATTCCTATCCAAGTAGAAGGATGGGGTTTCTTCTTCCTTTTTTTTAAACTCATCTTCTCTCCCAGGATCAGTTCTAAGACAGAAGAGTGTCAATGGCTAGAGAATTGGGGTTAAGTGACTTGTCTAGGATCACACAGCTAGGAAGAAAGGAAATTTTTTACCCCTTTTACCTTCATTCATTATGAGGCAATATGAGTCATAGACATGTTACATTGAGAATGCATGCTTCAGTATGGGTACTTCATAGCTTTTTACTTTTCTCTCCTTGATGACCATAAGTCCTGAAAAATGGATGTTTCAAGCCTTGGCTATAAGTAGCCAATCAGAGAGGCAGAAAGTTTCAGATTGTGATGACAGTTATATAACGAGAGGCACTTTTTGTAGTAGTACTGTTTCTCAGGAAAGATGATTCTTGATGTATCTGTGCTAAATCTGAAGGACTAAAGAGCCATGCCTGACCAACCAGGAGATTTGCACTTTGAAAGTCGCTAGGACAGTGCTGGATAGATAAAACATAGCAAATCCTAGTTAGCTGCTGAGTAGTTGATTAAGTTGTCTTTATTTCCCAAGAAAGTGTAATGAGTATCAGAAATTAATGTTTTATGTTTCTGTATTTTCTTTTTCACTTTTGCTTTCTACTGTGCCTTAAAATTTTTCTATGGTAAAGGAAATAAACCACTCTTCTATAGATGATTCCTATTTTATACATGAAATGTTTGGGGTGTTTTTTGTCTCTGCCTACATTCTGGGAAGATCATAGATATGAGTCAAATGAGGATTTTTTTCTTTTAGAGATTTTACATAGAATTGGAAGCAAGCAACAAGTCAGAAAGAAAAAACAAATATGACTCACTTCTGAGGTCAGATGTTTTTAGGATGATCTCAGGCTACATGAGTCCACAAAACAGCCTGTTTATAGGAAACCCCTGAGCTGTAGACTAAAGAAAGTAAAGAAAAGGCCTCTCATGTAGAATTAGCACATAAGCTGAGCCTTGAAAGAGTCTAGGGATTCCTAAAGACATAGATCAGAAAGGAAGGCATTTCAGTCATCCATAAGGTAGAGGGAGGGGGAATAAGAGATTAGAGAAATATTGGTCTTATTCCTAATTATAATCCAGGAAAAGGGCCTCTATGCATTTAACCATAAATCCTATGATTCTAGCAAAAAAGAATCACAGGATTTAGAGTAGAAAGGATCATAGAAGTAATGTAGTTGAAAATTTTCACTTGACAGACAAAGAAACTGAGGCCCAATTTTCCTATGCATTGGAAAACAAAACATGTTAAAGATCCTTTACAGGGAGTGACAAAATACTAGTTCTGATCAATTTTCTCTAAAAATAATGATCATTTAGTTTTGCTTCTGTATATACCCCAGAGGTCATCATGTATAGTAGCAATAGAAAGTCATTCAAGGAACTGATTTTCAATGCTTAGAAATTCAAATGCTGGGAAGGTTTTGAAGCAGCAAAAGAATTTTGGCAATATTAATCATCTACCACTATAATCACTTCCTTTCTTCTTGTCCATTCACTCTCATTCTCCTAATCCTATAGGTCACTGGTTCACCAATCTAGGCCTAACCACAAACTACTTTGTATTATTTGTAGCAATTGTTTGATGCTTGCAGTTAGAAAGGAGTGATAATTAGCTCCTGAAGACTATTGTGCTCATGGGCAGACCAAGCTATTATAATAAAAATGACAATTCTACATAAATTAAATTACCTATTCTGTGCCATACCAATCAAACTACCAAATAGTTTTTTTATAGAACTAGAAAAAATAATAAAATTAATTTTGAAGATTGTCAAAGGAATTAATGAAGAAAAAATATAGGGAGTCTAGCCATTCCAGATCTCAAACTATATTATAGAGTGATAGTCATCAAATTCATTTGGTACTATAAGAAATAGAGAGGTGGATAATTGGGATAGGTTAGGTATGCAACACACAGTAATAAAAAACAAAAGTAACCTAGTTTTTGATAAACCCAAAGATTGAAATTTTTGGGAGAAAAACTTACAATTTGACAAAAAATGCTGACAGCACTAGTAAACAATACGGTAGAAGCTGGCATAAACTAACATCTCATACCATATATCAAGACAAAGTCAAAATGGATACATGATCTAGAAATAAAGGATGGTACAAAAAAAATTAGAGGAACATAGAATAATTTACCTGTCAGACTGATGGATAAGAGAACTTATGACTAACTAAGACAAAGATCATTAGGAGATGTATAATGAATTGCAGGAAGCCATCAAAGCTGTGACATTTAGCACAGCTAGTCACCAGCTCTGACAATCCAGCACAGCAGGTTGTCAGAAGGATGGAAATTCCACACTCAGTTTCCCCTATGTGATTCTTTTTTTTTCTTTTTTTAAAATTTAAATATTTATTAATAATCATTTTTAACATGGTTACATGATTCATGCTGCTACTTTCCCCTTCAACCCCGCACTCCCCCCACCCGTGGCCAATGCACATTTCCACTGGTTTTGTCATGTGTCCTTGATCAAGACCAATTTCCCAATTGTTGGTGGTTGCATTGGTGTGGTAGTTTCGAGTCCACACCCTCAATCATGTCCACCCCGACCCATGCGTTCAAGCAGTTGTTTTTCTTATATGTTTCCTCTCCTGCAGTTCTTCCTCTGAATGTGGGTAGCATCTTTACCATAAATCCCTCAGAATTGTCCTGGGTCATTGCATTGCTGCTGGTACAGAAGCACATTACATTCGATTTTACCACAGTATATCAGTCTCTGTGTACAATGTTCTTCTGGCTCTGCTCCTTTCGCTCTGCATCAGTTCCCGGAGGTCTCTCCAGGTCGCCTGGAACTCCTCCAGTTTATTATTCCTTTTAGCACAATAGTATTCTATCACCCGCATATACCACAGTTTGTTCAGCCATTCCCCAATTGAAGGACATCCCCTCCTTTTCCAGTTTGTTGCCACCACAAAAAGCGCAGCTATAAATATTTTCATACAAGTCTGTTTATCTATTATCTCTTTGGGGTACAAACCCAGCAATGGTATGGCTGGATCAAAGGGCAGGCATTCTTTTATAGCCCTTTGAGAATGATTCCAAATTGCCAGCCAGAATGGCTGGATCAGTTCACAACTCCACCAGCAATGCATTAATGTCCCAATTTTGCCACATCCCCTCCAACATTCATTACTCTCCCCTTCTTTCATTTTAGCCAATCTGCTAGGTGTGAGGTGATACCTCAGAGTTGTTTTGATTTGCATTTCTCTAATTATTAGAGATTTGGAACACTTTCTCATATGCTTATTCATAGTTTTGATTTCTTTATCTAAAAATTGCCTATTCATGTCCCTTGCCCATTTATCAATTGGGGAATGGCTTGATTTTTTATATAATTGCTTTAACTCCTTGTATATTTGAGTAATTAGACCCCTGTCAGAGATTTTCGTTATAAAGATTTTTTCCCAATTTGTTGTTTCCCTTCTGATTTTGACTACATTGTTTTTGTTTGTACAAAAGCTTTTTAGTTTAATATAATCAAAACCATTTAATTTACATTTTGTAATTTTCTCTAACTCTTGCTTGGTTTTAAAGATTTTCCTTTCCCAGAGATCTGACAAGTATACTATTCTGTGTTCACTTAACTTATTTATAGTTTCCCTCTTTATATTCAAGTCATTCACCCATTCTGAATTTATCTTGGTGTAGGGTATGAGATGTTGATCTAGACCTAATCTCTCCCA